>NW_025765593.1:0-138596 GCF_003918875.1 Haliotis rubra | reverse complement strand
TGACAGTCAGATACACACCATTCAATGGAAAGGTGTTGAGTAAAATTGCACACCATAACATCAAGAGATAGGTATATACCAGGCCAATAGTGAGACATGGAACAGAAAGGTTACACACTTCACATTGAATTGAATTTACAGGACTTCACCTACCTGGCGGCGGAATCGTTGGGGTTCTCAAGTTCACATTCTGAGGAACGACCAATGCCCGTGTGTGTGACGTCTTCTTCTTACACATAAAGACGACAAAATTACTATGATAATTAGAACAAGGACGGCGCCCACTCCAATCCTGCCTTGACAACCTCGATGGGAACGCCCTTCCACAGAAAACATTTGATAAGTAAAATTGTCTCCAGAATGAATGTTTATGCATGTGGAAAGAACAGAATTGTAACAATGATGTATACCAGTCATGTAACCACGTTCCAGTGACATCACCGTCGCTTGTAAATACTTGAGCAAACCATTGCAATATGAATACCGTCACATTACCTACAGAACCACATCATCTGATCCTTTACAGTTCATTTTACGACATGCAACCAGTGCTGGGCCCCGTTCGACAAGGTGACATTCCCATACTTTAACATAAGCGTACGATAGATGTAGCGCTTATATCGCTTTGCGATATTCCGACATCAAGACATAGTGGAAATTCATTTTACGTAAAACATATTTTACTTAACAGTAGCACAGGACATCAGAAACTTATGACGGCTACAATTTGATTGTGCATACGGTCACGATCAGATGTATATATACCATCTCTCCTTTATGATTAGTGGTTTTCTGCAGTTATTACATATTACATGCATAAATAGTGGTTTACCCTGACTTGAACAGTGTTTAAGTTGTATGTGATATCAGTTGAATTTGAGAATAAAACCCGAAGTAATAAAACAATTCTGGCGTTAATTACGACTTTCATGACTTTCTGTACTTTTCACATACAGAGTCAGTTTAGATGTCTGGTGGATACAAATATCTAGCAGCGTCCAGGAACTCCAGAGACACTAAGTTTTAACAAATTGAGTATTTCCTTAAATTGGCATAATAGTTTAATTCGAATCGCTTTTCTAAGAACGTATTCAAAACAATCGGTATGCAGAGTAGACGTATTAATTTATGTTTGACAAGCAGTTGGCTCTCACACAAGAACAGCGGGCGAGTCTATTATATGGTAGGGAGCATGCCCTTTGTTTGTTTTGATTAATCCGGTTCGTTCCGGACTAGTGGCCGTATGAGAAATGGGCGTATGTCTAATGGGCTACAACCATCCCCAGGGCTTGTGTATCATGTCGACAAAAATAGAATCAGTCTGAATTCTAAATTTGAAGCCGCGATCGTTTCATTCCAGAACACGTAAGATAGACGTAACTCTGCACAGCGACTGCATCAACGTGACCATCAGCGATTAGGTTACATTGATCAAGATAAAAATCCGTAACTCTACATGACGTTTGCATGGCCATAAAGCGACTTACTCCTCGTCACTTGGACAGCAGTATCGCTGGTATATTTCCCCACAACATCCGTACAGGCACGAGAAGGACCGTGAGCCAGAAGTAAGGAGGTTTCTCGACATTCCACGCAATACACATCTGTCATGAAAACAAAAAAAAGTGCTAGAATAGTTTGTTTGTTGAACTTAGGATAATATAGAATACTGACGCCGCTGAACGTTTTCACAAGTGAGAACTAGGGATTTCTGTTCCTATGAGTTCCACGCCTCTGGGGGTAGTACTTCAGCTTCAGCCTTCATGGACAACAGAGGGTCGTATTCTGGGTCATATATACTTGCATGATCTACCAACTTCAATTTTGGAGGAGTCATATAATCGTTATACAAACAGCGAAGCGTGTCCGTCTTCGCGAGTCAGTTACAATAACTTTAACACCCCCAGTAACTGTCATTTAGTAGCCTTTGTAAAACACCATGATCACCAGACCTCGTATACAACGGTAGGTTAAATGTAATTCTACCATGACATTTAAGTATGTTCGTTTTTGATTGGCTGTTACTAAAAAAATAGAGTGAAAAATTTCAATAACCACTTCTGAGAGCCGGTTCACTGCGCGTAGGAATATTTTGCACTCATTAACCCTTACAAAAGTAAACAACACTACGCAAAGGTAATGAGTGCATATTTAAAACGCGTTTTATTCATGGTGCATATGTCATGGTAGAATGGAGATAATCCTATATGTTTACATTTTGAAAGTTGATTACATTTTGAACGTTGATAAAACATAGCGTTCAACCAAACGTTGCTAACGCGTTCATTTAGCAGCGTTCAACCAACTATAATCACTTCCAAAATGTAAACACAATAGGATTATCTCCTAAATATACATTTTACACATCTTACCTGTAAAGTGGAATATGACCAGTATTGAAGCAAGTAACACTGTTTCCATCTTACATATCACACCATTGTTGCTGACTTGTCTATACGTGAGAACATACACAAGATATAAACACCAAGATGAGCGAGATGGAGGCAGTATTTGTATTGACCATTAATTGATCCCTACCAGGATGTTTGAACTGATCTGCCGCTTGCAACTAATGGCTTTCGGATTCATGCTCAAGTATACCCGAAGCACAGAGGTTTCAGCATGAAAGAAACTGTACTCGTGAATCGATTAAAGAGATTTGCAGTTCTATACAACGACCATGGACAACACGAGAGGTTATATATCTAGTTTCTGTTGCTAAAACAACCACAGAATGACTGCAAACATACCTTGAACCAACTACAAGAAGGCATTGTTCGTGTGTATTTAAGACTGTTTTGACCCTTAAGAAATCTGATTTAAGTATAATACAAGCTCAAATTGCTTTTATCGGACTAGGGTATATAGTTCCAGACAAGCGAGATCGACCGTTTTCATATCGATATATACAGGGAATGTTTTCACTTGCTACGATTCGTGTAAGACATATCAAACTACAGTCAAGATGTTAAATGCACACTCATACATATATGATTGGAACATTGTTTTACTGAATTTCCTGTCTAAACTTTAAGATATATTACATGTTTGTTGAGGTTACGAAGTGCCGTGAGAGTGAGGCCATATGAAGAGACATGATACATGCATGGGTATTGAGCAGGGTTTGCTCACAAGTTAAATATTGGGTCACTTTCCTTCTTCATGATGTACAGAATTTTGACCATTTTAACATAATTCATAATTAACACCGGCATTAAAACAATTCTATTGATTTGAGAAGTGCATATTATAATCTTGAAAGAAGGGTCTTTCAGCTATAATATGTATCCTGAAATAAAATAAGATTAAATCTGCTTGTGCATCTTGCATGCTTTTAGTGATACGGAATTCAAAAGAAATTACATTAAAAACTGTCGTCTTGTTGAAGGCATGAAAATGTTTTAAATGTGCTTGTGTTTGTGTACAAGTGATTTTTTGTGTGGGTGTTTTCGTCGTTAACTCGACGTGTCAATTCTGTTTACAAATGGCTGTTTAATACATAAATAGATCCCAAAATAGTTCAAAGTTAATTTAAACCTACCACTATTTTTAATCGTAGCATATATGTTATTTTAATTTATGGCTAGATTATCTAAAACTGCCAATAGCTGAAGGGATGGTGTAAATGCAGCTAGGGTCCATGCAGGAAGCAAATGTACTGTAAGTCCCCATGGTCCTTAGTATGGTGATCTCCCTTCAGTTGCTGGCGATCTATAGCCTGTTTTTATATTGTCATTTATAGTTAAAGTATTTTAGATTTAATAACTAGTTTTAAATTTATTTCTGTGATAATCTAGTTGTTTTACTGTCCTTTGCAGACAGGTAAAATATTTGCTAACTTTATTTTGATTCATTTATATATGCACAACTTTCTTGGTCACGATATGGCTGAAATACTTCCGATGTGACATTAAATCTTAACTCACTCACTCACTCACATAAATAGAACACTATATTTATGTAAGTGTATACTTCTGTTTGATCATCGGATGCTATTTACATACTGTCGATTTATGTGTGAGAGTGTTTTATTAATGGATGTATATGCATGATCGCTCAACCATGTATACTTACATAGGAGACATAATATACCCGAGAAATCGAGAAAGTACAGTCCCACAGAAATAATTTCCCTTTTCGACACACCGAAATACTTCCCATACCTCATTTTACAACTATAGTCATCACTATTGGTAATACAACTATCAGTATGTTTCAAAACTATTAACACAATGTGTCCATAAAGTGTATTTAAAACAATTGTCGTCCTTGTACACATGTCAAAATATACCTTGGAATGTCAGCGTGCATGAAAATCTCTCCATGCTCCTGCATTGCTAACGTGAGCATTCAAATTATCTATTTGAAATCGTTTTTGACAAGAAGGACAAAGGAGGTTTTTATCTAGATTCAGTGTCAAACGATGACTAATTCGTTACGATATGCCAATAGAGTGCATGTCACTCCCCAGGAAAAAGACGATTGCATTTTCAATACACTACCCGGACCTTCAGATAATGCTTTTAACAGATTTAGTGAATCATGCATATAATGCAATTCAACTTTTCGTTTCAGAACATATTATGCAACTGCACTGTATGCAATGTCAGGGAAAGATCGAGTCAGGTTGTTTCACCTTCTCTGTTAGTGGGCGTTGTTGAGGAGCACTGCCTGTGTACCGTGCAGTGACGTCGATATGGACATGTAACATGTCACTTCCTGTAGGCACCTACTTCATCCTACTTTAAAAATATTTGAAATATGCCCATGTAGTCTTTTTTCGTAAACAGCAGTTAAAGTGCCCCTGTTAGATATTGATCTGAGCATGTTCACGAAACCAGCCAAGCATGTATTTCATCCCTTAAGACATTTCTGTAAACTTCCTTGTACACGATATTAAACGAATTCTCGAAGACTCCCCTGTGACATTGCACAATTGCTAATAGTTGCTAAACGAGCCAGCTTGACCCGGCCCAGTGTGTTGACGACGTTCGGCAGATGGAGGTTGTCGTTAGGCGTTCTCCATAATTATACAGTGGCATGGTTACGCCATTGTTGGCTGTCATATGCAGTATATTACAACAATCCATTGAAAGACACACAGGAAGCCATGACAATAAAGTTTTTTTCCTTTATAGGAGAGAAGTGAGGTAAAAAATTAAAGTCACATCGGCAATATATCAGCCTTTTCCTGATTATAATAGATCATATGTTAATAAAAGGTAAGTACATGATAAAGTCTGTCGACAAAGAACAGTAAAACAACTTGGATATCACTGTTCGATATCATTATCACTATAGAGAACAATACCATATGAAACGGGCTAATGGTCGCCAGCATCTGAAGCTAGGTCACCATACTGTAGGTCATGGGGACTTACAGTAGATTTGCTTCCTGCATGGACCCTAGCTGCATTTACACCGTCCCTTTAGATGCTTACAAGGGAGGATGTAGTGCAAAATTGTTAAATACAAGCCACATGGCTGAACTTTATCGACAGTTTTCCAACTAATTAAACTCTAAAGCTGAGGCATAAAAAACAATTTATTTAAGTTCACTAAACGTTTCTTGAAACTATGAAATCCAGCAAACTGAAACCCATGAAAACCACGAGCAGAAATGCTGGCTTCATTAAGTGACTGTCCAAACGTCCACCTGTGACGTCAGCGTGGATAATGAAGTCAACACTATGCTACACTCGCTGACATATCCGTTTGTTGGTTGGTTGTTGTTTAACGCCGCACTCAGCAATATTCCAGCTATATGGCGGCGGTCTGTAAATAGACAATCCAGTGATCAACATCATGAGCATCGATCTACGCAACTGGGATACGATGACATGTGTTTATCTAGTCAGTGAGCCTGACCACACAATCCTTTCAGTCGCCTCTTACGACAAGGAAGGGTTGCCGAAGATCAATTCTAATCTGGATCTTCGTAAGCGGACGATTATGTTTTGATACTACGAACAGTATGTACGTTTCTCTGTTGTCAAATGAAAATAATTTTTCACTCTCCCCAAAAAGAAACGGATAGGTGTATTTTCACGATTTTAATCTGCTACCTTTAAAGCGAGATGACACATGTAACTCTGGATCATTTGCAGCATCCCTTCCCAGTTGGGCGTTCTCTTCAGTATCTGTTGTATCCATGAGCCCCCAAAACTGCTCTGCACCGACCTTGTTGAATTCTGGCCCATTCCTCTTGCAGTGCCTGCAACAGTTGATCTAACGTCTGGGTGATGGTTGGCGTTCACGTAGGCGTCGGCCGAGGTCATCCACAAATGCTCGATGGGGCTGAGGTCGGGCTATTTCAAAGGCCATTCAAGCATGGTAATGTTCTCATTCTGAAGATACTGGCACTCTGGTGAAGTGCCTCCGAACGTCCAATGGCAATGTTAACTATATTTTTTCATATTGCTAAAAAATGACAATAACCGTCTAAAAGCAAAACCACCCTATATAGGCATTTTTCTTGCTCACGCGTACGATTCCTCAGAACTGCACCTTTTCTACATGACATTTTCATGCAAGTTGACACTTACGAACGTAAACGTGCATTTAAGTTTCCGAAGATGCTTTTTCGCACTGTGCATTTCGTTCGTACTACACAAACTAACATTATGATGACGAACATATAACAATCAAACATTAAGTTTGAAAAATATTTGAAATTTATTATATCATATCAATATCACGTATGCCTTTCTATTTTGGGAGAGTATATACACACTTCTGGTCAGTTTAACAGGAATTTATGCAACTCAGGGACCATCCTCCTGTTTTTTGGCGGTACATTTGGGTTAGTATGGGTCCGAGAAAAGGTTGACATCAGATTCCAATTGTCCCAGGTCGACGGCGAACCAAGATGGATCATATTCGATTACTGGACCTTGTTCTTGACTGTCGATCATGATCACGCAGATGATGTAAATGAAGATGGGCTGAAATAGCGTTTCATCGGGAAAAGAATCTTTTACAAGGAGTGTCAGGTTTCTTCTCCTTCGCAACACATTATTCGTTGTTGCCAAATTTAGATCAAAGGATGCTGTCATGAGTTTCCTGTTTACACCGTCGTTTGTCATGCATATTTCATAACTTCCTGGTACAGCATACTTGCACCAGTATCCACCCCATCGACAGTAAGACCCGTTATACCCAGGGCGGGGTAGCCGTAAATGCAACACTATCGTAGCAGAGGCACAGGAAACAGTTGTGATATATTTTGTCTTGTTCCCGACAATATTTGGATATATATCAAAAGCAAGATCGTAAGTATATCATACATTCATGTATATATATCCTTATCTGTGGATATGTGTATCTGCACGTTACAGGTGTACGTTGCAGAACCAACGAGAATCATTTAAAATCTTCATAAAATAACGCTAAAGTGACATTATGACCAAATATATAAGCAGGAATGGGCTTTAAGAAAGTTGGTGCATACAAAGGTGACCTCCTTTCCCAGGCTTTATTTTAAAAAGGCGCTCCTTGCACGTATGCAAAATATGTTGTTTTGTTTTCACTGAAAGTAATGTCTTACTTGCGTCCGGCGTCTTTAAACGTCTTTTCGTCGGAAACCGCACGACCAATATTTTATCAATGAAGCTTCACATGCTTGTCCCACCAATGACGACAGCTAAATTTGCCTAAGAATTTCCAATCCGAATTATTAAAATAGTTTCAGTATAAGTTCAAAACTCGACTTTGTTTGTGTATGTACATGTTGTTATTGACTTTAGTTTTACACCGCACTCAGCAGTATTCCAGCGATATTGCGGGTATGTACATGTAGTTAGTAATGTGGTTTACATGATGCATTCATGTAACATATGTTTCGTGTTTTGCGGTTAATCTTGGTGTGACGACCATCACATGTTTATACCCTAAGTGTCCGGAGTTTACCCTGAGTGATTGGCAGGCTGACGTTCCACATGGCTTTGTCTCCTAACGTAACCTCCTTTTGTTATTCAGCACTTAGCATGACATTTCACAAGTAATATATATTTCAGACGAAATAAACTTAGGAAGTTACACCTTTGTCTAAAGGTTTTGAATGAACACCAAGACATTCTCCTATTTGTCAGAATGTATTGTGTTACACTTTCAATGTATTGCATACATTTTTAAGTTGTTGGCTGTTTATTACAGAAATACAGTTGGCTTCTCATCAAATCAAAAAACTTAATTATGTTCTAACACTGTTTTCAGAAAGTATACTAACGGTGTATACAATAACAGCTAAGTGGAAGTTTATACCGCAACGTGGAAAGAGAGTATTGAAATGTTTTTAAGATCTGCTCCATAAAAGAGCACTACCACCAAATTCAGTTGAAGCCTAACTTGTTGCCATGGAAATGCAACAAGATGACATCCTCATTACCACAGCCTAAGTCATGTAATACAAAATTAAAATTTGCATCTGGGTCTAACGCCCAAAAGACACATCTAGGGATCATGGTTGACATGTGTACCTAGTTTGGTTTAAGCTATCACGAACAGTTTAGGAGATATGCTTCGGACAAAGTCTGACGGACGTACGGACGAACGGATAACACAACACAACACAACACAACACAACATAACATAACATGAATTCTGATGTCGCGTATCGGTCGTGACACGTGCACTTTGTGCACAATGAACTTACTCACTTTCTGGCACCTGAAGTTCACACACCTGATATTGAAACTTGAGGAACGGTTGATTATTCTCTAGCCTCTGAATGTTGTTAATTTCAACCGAAACTGCGCGAACGTCATGACACGGCTTACAGAAAATCAGCGTCTCCGGGCCTTGGGTATGCTGGAGACCAGAATGGCCCAACATGAAGTGGCCATACATTTTGGTGTCAATCGAAACATGATCTCATGTCAGCTCAGATGGCAGGGCAAGGATGTACAGACGACGAGGTAAACGGTATGCTGATGCGTGCATTGTTCAACGCTGTTCGGTTTGGTGGCGATTGCGTGATGGTATGGGGGAACATCACATCTCATGATCGGATACATCTTGTCATTGTCAATGGCAATCTGACAGGTCTGCGATACAGAGATGAGATCATTGGACCTCATGTGCAGCCGTTCATTCAACGTCAGAGACGTAAATTCACGTTTCAGAAAGATAATGCCCGACCACTCCGGTACTCCCTTGTCCAGCAGTTTGTCTGGACCTGTCCCTTATCGAGCACGCATGGCGTGAAATGGAGCCCGGAATCAGCCATTGACGTTAGCTGACTTTAGAGAAGCGTTGGTTCACACAATGAACAGCATTCCCCAAGCTTACTTCAGTCGTATAGGGTCGTCTATGGCTCCCACTGCTTGAAAGTGGGAAGGGGATAAAAGTCATATGATAACCCAGGGATGTTTTAATACGTATAATTGTCCAACTCAAATTGCAACAAAATTCTAAGGCTCCCATTGGGATCACTACACTTCAATAAGCACCCTCCTTGTAGTGTTTGGCAATATGTATTTTACAATTTCTGTCATGTGAGGGTAGGAATGCAGTAATACGTTCTCGTCATCCTTCAGTGAACATCGACAGAAAGGAAGTATGGTGTCTGTACAATACTATATGGTGTTCTGGGTCTGTACACTTGCTACGTGGAATCTCAGCTCAGGATTGGAAGCGAATGGGTAAGACAATATTTCTGTTTTATCACTTAGCCGGTCGAAATATATCCACTGGGTATTTATCTGAAAAAATCAAACAAATTTGATATAGGTTTCAAAAATTAAAGATTATTCTTTAATATTGCTATACTTAGTTTGATTTTTCTGTGTACTGTAAACATGCACCTGTTGACAGTGAGATATACTGATCTTTAGTCAGCTGAAAAAAGGCCCTTTATTATTGATATTTACTCATTATGTGATTGTTATGAGCAAAGTTATCTTATTGAGCTACATGCTAATTGACTAATATATACTTTCCCAAAAAAAGAAACGCATCATGAAAATAGCAATTTCATGTAGCAATGAATTAAAACGTGATTCATTTTACAAAAGGTTTTGCTCTGTTTATGAGTCCTATGGTGTTTATGTTTTGAAACATCACAACAAAACGCACCATCCGTAAAATACCCGTATTTAACAGCATGATTTTCAATTTCGGCGTGTAGTGTCACAGAATACACAATTCACATGTAATGCACGTGAAAGTTGGGGATCAGATAGTCTCAATGATGGGTATAAAAGGTTGATCGCTGTCTGTCGATTATTCACTGTATTTGGAATATTGTTGACGAACGTAAAATGCCACGTCTAAGTGAAGCCAACAGTCATATCGCCATTGGTTTGCTTGAAGCTGGCCAGTCTCAACGTGCAGTTTCCCGACGCATGAATGTTCACCAAAGCACCTCGAGCGACCACTACGGCGCAGGATCGCTACATCCGGGTACATCACCTGCGTCATCGAACAGCTACGGCGACCAGTACCGCTCGACAAATACCCGGATTGAGGAGGCTTTCTGCACAGACCGTCAGGAACAGGCTGGTTTACGTGTCAGAAGACTTATTTTGGCCCTGTGCTTGGTCAACAACATCGTCGACATCGAGTTCAATGGTGCACCAACGTTCAGGCCTGGAACCAACCGAATTGGCGTAGAATCTGGTTCAGTGATGAATCACGATTTCTATTGGAACGACGCGATTGAAGAATGCGGGTGTACAGACGTCGACTTGAACGTTTCGCCGACGCTTGCGTTCTCCAGGTGGACAGATTCGGCCGGGAAAGTGTTATGATGTGGGGAGCGATCACCTGTCGTAGGAGAAGTGATTTGGTGATGATCCAGGGCAACCTGACAGCTCAACGGTACTGTGACGAAATCCTACGCCCACACCTCCTTCCAATCATTGATCGCCCGAGGGAGTTGTTTCAACAGGACAATGCCAGGCCCCACACAGCACGTCACACTAGAAACCTCCTCCAAAACCACAACATCAATGTGCTCCCATGGCCCTCAAGATCACCCGACTTATACCTGATCGGACATCTGTGTGATGCCCTGGACAGACGGGTGCGACGCCGTCACCCTCAGCCCCAGACACTTCAGCAACTCGCACAGGCACTACAGGCAGAGTAGGCTGCGATTGGGCAACACGTGATTCTGAGACTTATTCGTTCGATGCCAAGGCGATGCCGTGCGGTTCTGGATGCCCACGGTGGTCACACGAGGTATTGACTTCAGCGCCACCACACGTCTCCATGTGACACTCAAACTGACTTTCCTCGAGTTGGTGCCAAAGACGGATAGGTCTGCCTTCCCAGTGTGCAATTTCGCTATATTTCATTTACTCATACAGCCTACAAGATGTTTAAAAATAAACATAAAAATACAGTTGAAATTCCTATATGCGTTTCTTTTTTGGGAGAGTATATTAAGCTTGACATGGGAACGGTCTGTATGATCTGGTTTGAAATCATAGAAATTTTTCGAGATTTAGCTAATGGTGGTCTTAAACACCTTAAACACGCTGCACTTTCCTCCATGTTTTCCAGTATTGTATCATTTAAAATATCTGCTTTTAACTCTAATGCAGACTGCACTACTTGGAAAGTATTTGTGTAACTAAAATGTGTCTATTTTCTACACAAGTGGTCCATTATTTCATCAGCTCAAGGGTTTCATGTACAATACTTGTTTTCCAGACTTTCTGACTCTACATTACTGGAATGTAACCTTGTACTGTTTTTTTTGTTGCTGTGAATAAAATGTTAATTGGTTTACTTCTACAGTCCTCTGTAACAATAATATGAATTCTCGAAATGATACTGTTTGTTCCGAAAGGGTAGTATCTTTACAGATTTTGACGAGAAAACACGTGTCCAGCAATACCAAGGATAACATATCATTTTAATTGGGAAATCAATTCTTCGAAGTCAGTCATTCTAATTGGTCAGACATGTTACATGATGGAGATTTGTTAGATTTTTATTTTATGTTCAGAAAGCCCATCGAATATAACACTGCCCGTGCGTGAGTGGTCATAAGATATGTTCAATATGTTCACACGCATTGACTTAGATTATATAAAGCCGTTTGCATCTCAGGTAACAAGACGTAACACGCCATTAAAGTAAGGACAACTGACATTACCTCAAAATAGTGTAACATGACAATACCTTGTATCGTCGGGAAACTCATTCTTATTGCAAATGGCGGCTCTTGGAAAAGAACATTACAGGTAATGTCTTTTCAATTACCTGTTTGTGAACATTTAATAAAGATATTGGACCTATCAGGCTATCATAGCATTATGGCTGATATATTTTGTAATCTGATAAGAAACATACTGGTTTTAGTATCAAACTGAAGTACACCATTGACTGTGTGTGTAGAAATTTAAGATGACACTCTCGAGCTAAATCTCCTCGAAAACAGATATGTCACCATACCTTATGATGATTAGTGATTATATTTAAGGTACAAAATCCCGTAAATATATGCCATCTGACTTCACAAATGGTTTAAGTGTGGTCGGGCTTTGAATAATAAATCCGTTATGGTATGTGCCCGGGATGATCAGTACATGGAGTAGAGTGGGGTGAGGTGGGGTGGGGTGAGGTGGTGATGCTTTAGCTGATGAAAACAGTCTCCGAGCTATTCTAATTGTGGGTTAGGTATAATATATTTCACATTGGCACTTGTGTGAAAACAACGAGAGGTGTGCCACAGTTCACAGCTGCCTGTTGGAATGTGCAGGGCGTGAACTGAATTAATGCTGACAATGACAACAATACCTATGTTCAACTTTTTTGGCTTGTGTGTTTCTTTTTTGTTGAAAGGTTTATATTAATGGGCAGGTAAACTCAACCCAGAAGCTTTGTAGATCTTAATACTTTTTTGGACAAACAGAATCATAAATTGAAGTAAAAACGGGAAGGCAAAATTGTCACCCCAAACGACAAATATCCGAATTCCCCTTCCATGGATTAAACGGGTTCTGGGTTTTGCATAATTTGGGCTATAAAAGGAATTACAGAGAGGAAACAGTATTCCACTGTGACAAGTTCACGGTGGTATATATTTCCAATTCTAAGAGGGGTGTTCACTTTCGTACTTGTTCGTAAATAAGACACTAGAAATGAGTCCCCAGTCATTGGATGTTGTTCACATGCATGGATAGTTGTAGGCATTTCTCAGTAAAGATGCAACTCGTTTGAATGCATGTGTGGGGTGAAGAAAAAATGCAATCTCCAAGTCTTACTTTCCTTTCAGTGTAAACGTAGAGGCGTATACAACTTACAGGTCATCAGGTTACACAACGAAGTGTGGGTTTTGGAAGTGGGGCCGGTGCACAAGATACAGGTAAAAACATCTGTACTTAAAAACATTGGTTATCATTCATAATGTTCTTTTTTGAATACATACATCTTCCTGATTTGACCAGTCTCCCTGTTAATGGCTTTTGAACGATGATTTAGTTATGTTCTGATCACATTTTCTGAAGGTCAGGGCATCACCGTTGACCTATATGACAAACGGAAATCCTCTTTCTGATCTGTAGTGACCAATCGTAATCGATGCCCGCACTATGTCCGAATATTAAAGGATACATGATATAAATATTGTTACGAAGTTGCACATTCCTGTGTTGACAATATTAAAGGCATCGTAGGAGAACACGTTTTCTACTACCAGGAAGAGGCCGGTCACAAATTACAGATGCAAATCAGGGTACAGATCAACAGATAGCAAAGGCTGCCCACATCGTAAGTGAATTGTGCTACTTGGACTGAGCAACGTCTGGTCTCACTAAAATTGTTGTCATAATGATCTGATCATCTGTATACCTTGATATGTATAACATAAGGTTGGACGGGTCGTGGAATGTATTCTGGTAGAACTGTTGATTGTCATACACAAACATGTTTTTGTAAGGCTCACTAATGCATGCAAACATGCGTTCTTTCTTTTAATCCCATCTAGGCAAATAATACAAGATACCTCGGATTTCTCATGATTTGACATTGATGGTTTCAGTCACATACTGTAACAATGAAACACCATCTAAACATTGCAGCTGTATGTGACAATCAGATACAGTCCGCTGCTTGCAACATCGAATACAGGACATCTCACATCGTCTACAGTAACGGCAGGACACAGTACAAGAGTGGGGGCAGCTGTACCTCCCCTAGGATCTGTGCCAACTGTAATGAAGGCTTTTACCCCAGCAATGAACGCTGCAGAAGTACGTGCATTAAGGCTCAGTCGATTCATTCATGTCGGGGACGTGTATGTGCCGCCATTCGTGTCGCGGCGTTACTTCCCTTTGGTATGCTATAAACCTACACATGCGGGTTTGAATCCCCGATTTTGTTTCTTGTGCTATCAGCGCCATACTCGTGGTTTGTACTAAAATCGTAAACGCCATTTGTATCTTTTTTCCTAAAATTAAGCTTGCATGACTGGAAATGAGGTGTTGACCACAGCTGGCTCACTTGTAAAAGCTTTTGTGACCATAATATATTTCTGCGTTATCTGCGTTCCCAGCTCAAAATTCACGTTGTCACATATTACCATTGCCAGTGTGCAGCGCCATCAGTAACTGTGACCTGGAGACATGCACCAGCAGCAGCAACCAGGTGTGTAGTCGCTGTGATGGGGTCGTGCTGGGCCAGGCAGGACACATGGCGTATGTGGCGTCTTCTGATAACAGATCTTGCATACGTGAGTTGCAATTGGTGAATAACGACTCAACAATATATCCCCCACTTACACAAATGCATGTTGTTAGGTTCCTACTGATATTATCACAGTTCATCGAGTTATGAACAAAACAACATACAAGCAAACCCTCAGAATTTTCAATCTAAACATATTATTTCTTCTATTCCCTGGTCTTTTATTACTGAAATGGGTTTTATTGATATCTATTTGTATGGTATCCTTCGACTCTATCTCTGGATATGTCAAATAAAACAAAATCGTTTTTAGTCAAAAGCCAGGAAGTGGACATCGGTTTTACGTATATTGTTTCTTATTACAACAAATGATCATGTCGAAGTAAGACTGACTGAGTTTGGTTTTACGCCGCTATTAGCAATATTCTAGCAACATCACGGCGGGGGACACCAGAAATGGGCTTTAAACATTGCACCCATGTGGGGATTCGAACCCGGGTCTTCGGTGTGACGAGCCAACGCTTTAACCACTAGGCTACCCCACCGCCCCTGTCGAAGTAAGAATATGCCTTGCCGTCAACGAACAATACAGATTTAGATACTTAACTGACCATGCTGTGAAGCCAGATCCCACATTTGTGTCTACAGAGGCGTGTTCCTGGCGGAGTGACAGCACCCGGTGTTATCCCGGAACCTGCAGGAACGAGTACGCCAGTAACTGTGCCTGCTCCAGTGGCTTCACAGGGAAACATTGTCAGACAAGTGAGTTGACGCTTCCTGGGAATACAAGTAGCAAACAACAAGCACTTAAAGCTTCTTTTTCGTTTGCAAGGTGTAAATGACAGGTGCTGCCAGTAGCGCCAGGCGTGCTTACCTTTTTTTCTCGAAGACCTTGTGCCATCATTGACTTTCGGTGATTCATTCGTTATATACTTTTCAGCGCTATATGTTGCTTCAGGATTCTTTGAATCTGTTTCTATGGATGATCGGCATTGGCCTTTCACTGGCGTTGATTTTCCATATTTAAGTAGTTCCCTTTAGCGAAATGGACACCGTATGAATAGAAACGTTTGAACTGGAAATGTCAACGAAATTGTAAATCTTTTGTACTGTCGTTTATCGTATTTGTTCGTATATTTTGTACATTCGTTTTTTGTTTATACAATACAAGTATGTTACAGTAACAACGAAGCCCACAATACACTTCAACCGCCTTAGACTGACCACCAGCAACGGTGACACGGCAGAGGCACCTCCCGACATCAACAGTGGTCCATCTCAGTCCACCAGCTGGTCAAACATCAACTCTCCATCCAGAATGTACTACAAGTTTACGGGAGAATACAAAATGGTACCTCCGTCCAGACATGCCTTCATTGAAGACTTCCGTGTGGGAATTGTCAGTGGTTCTTCTACATTCAAACTAAAGAGAGGTATGTCGAATATCAGAGGGCACAGTATGAATAATGTGACATTTTGCTGCATACGTTCGAAGTTGGAACGTATACCTAACGTGTCAGGTATTATATTGTACAGTTTATCTGGCTTTACAACGGTATATACGGTGGTGAATTCATAATCAAGTACCCTTTCCACATTCAAGTCCACTGTTCAATTCCGACTATATCACGAGCATGCGTTTATGTATCATCATCAAACAGCGATAAAATGATGTGTCGGCGAGAACATAACCTGAATCACCTAACTGATCAACTCGAGTTTTGTTGTTTCATCATTATCTGAAAACATTATTCACTCAGCTGACTGTGTTGTTGTACCAAGGTGCAGGTGTTGTCTCCACTAAGGTCTATAACTGTGGAGGAGCCAGCCGAACCAGCCCGGACACAGACCTGTACACATGTGAAGGAAACCCACAAGGGACGTCTGTACTACCTCTGCCCTTCCAACACAGAGATGTGTGAGTGGTGGGGAGGGGCTAGCTACGATACAGACACCGTGCGTTATTTTGAATGTTGAATAATGAAACGAATAATTGTGTATATAAGTCTACTATCAATATGATCATATGTACACTCGCTATGTTGACAAGTTAAGTGGCCACTACTGTGTACAGTGTAAGTTAGTCAACAGAACGTTGATGAACTACAGTGCAACTGTTTCTCAATTGATATAATTTTCACCATTTGTAGAATTCTGTATATATTTTGACATGATTGTTTTCAGTATGGAATTCACTTATTCAACAAGTAATGGAGGGTATGTGGAGGTTCGGGACAAGGAGAGTAACACACTAGTGACCTACTACTACAACGGTGCCACACAGACCCACACCTTTACTATGTCCATAGACCTGGTGGATCCCTATCACTGTACTGGTACCACTGCCTGTGTTGGCAGCATGCTGACTGTTCCCGATGTTATCAAGACTGTAAGTATGTGACCATAGTTATATTTCACTTTCACACCCGATGTTAATTGTATACAGGAAGAATGAATCTGTTACTTGTTTCAGCCCACAGTGAACTTCCGCTGGAGTGGCTGGTCAGATACTGATGCAGGAGTCGACTACTTTGTCAAGGACGTGTATGAACTCCACGCTGTTGGGGGGTGTACTCAGGGATAAACGTCGTGTTAAGACTACAACGTTGACAAGCTCAAATGTGAGGAATTGTGGTTCCAATATTTACATGAATACAAATCATGGTTGATTATTTGCAGTCTCGTGAATATAGAAAGCGCTATGTGAATGCATGCGCGCGCGTGTGTGTGTGTATACATGTGCTTACGCACGTGTGTGTTACCTTCACAAATAAGTAGTAAAAATAAGTACTTGATCCAGCTAAACAAATCTGAACTGACATGAACATGACACTTGAACTGACAAGGACATTAATTCCATTGACAATCGATCTGTCACGGTGTGTGGTCACGTGTTCAGTTTACAGATGTATGTATTGTTTCCATATGTACATGTTTCAGACGTCCAACAGCTTCACACTGACTACGGCGGGCGTGTATTCTGTCGTCCTAACTGCCTATGACAAGGGAGGTAATCACAGAAGTACAAGAAGAATATTGATATATGATGGTACTTCAACTGTAACAACACGAGCAAATACATCTCTCCGTGTGACAACAGCATCATCAGCAACATCAAAGTGGCAATCTACATCATCATCAGTGACAGTAGACTGGACCAACAGATACATCAACACAGTCCATCTCAACAACAAGTGGCTCCTTGGCGTAGCTTCTCTGGGTTACATCAGCTCGGGCTATGATGATAAGGAGGGTGACAGAAGTGTGGCTGCCATCAACAATGTTCAAGGTTGGCACAATTTGCAGGCTTGTTTATATAGAACGTACACATGTTCTGGAATCTCATATATAATGACGCATTTATCACAAGATAACAACAATCCATCATTGGTGTATACACACTTATTCAACGAATCAACTAATAATGGCCATATAGAAGCATTCATAATCGTTTTGTTTGTTAACTTTTACCGCTGAAATCCCAAGCATCTCCCTCTTCTGATAACTGAGTATGGTCATGTATGTTCAACAGGTGTAACACAATTCTTGTCGTCATACAAAGTTGACCACCAAGGAGGATCGTCCATCACCAGTCCACCAGCTGATAGCCTGTTCACCAGTCAAGCTCTGAGTCAATCACAGACCATAACACCCTCACTAGTGGACGGGGACACTGTACGCTTCTGGATACGAGCCTATGACATCAGACGCGAATTCCTTGAAGAACATGTGACAGTCCACATCGACACATCACCCCCAGTCATAGAGAACCTTTGGCTGACCAGGGGAGACCGACTCAACATCAGTGTACATGGAGCTGAGGAGTTTTCCGAAATGACGCAAGTCCTTGTTTTAATATGGCGCTAATTAATTAATTATTATAATTCAGCAGCATTATTGTTAGTTCATTTCTAGATTCACTTTAAGAATTTGGATAAATAAATATTTTGACTAAGTAAACATGTCATGAGATGTATTTTTCCCTTCGTCCAACTTTACCTAAGTACTTCCGAAATGACGCGTCTTTTGTTTACTTATGGTGTTCATTAATAGATAATTATACAGAAATAATATTATTTTTGGTTCGTTTTTAGATTCCCTTTCACAAACATTTGAGACTTATATCGGGGACATGACCTGTATTTTGCCCTTCGTCCAACTTTACCAGTGTACTACTCAAAACAGTGGACTACCTTGATCACGGTAAAATCTCCGAGACAACGGTCTGATGTGATGAATTGTCAAACTTTGTTATGCAATTTCAGAATGGAGTGGATTGCATACGATGAGCACAGTGGCTTGGAGACGGTGTCATGGCGTATTGTAGATAAATACCGGGGTTTAGATATCGTGCATGGAGTTCAGCATATCACGGCTCAAGGGGACACAAGTGTAAGTAGTTTTCAGTACACACCTATGTATGCCATAGTTGTACTTCTTGCGGTAATGGAACATGCGCTTTACTCCATTACTTCTCTTGTTAAACACACTTTATCACATATTTGACAATGGAGGTTGGTCAGACACCATCAATAATATTAATGACCATATGTCTCAAAAGCTAACTGTATTGTTAAAAATATCTGGTATGTAAATAACACAGAGTATTGCTAACTGCAAGAGAGCCTACACTGATGCCCCAAGGGGAGCTAACTGTTACTGCACGCCAGCCAAAGTTTGCTACCATCGTCACTTCCAAGTAAAGCCCATCGTAGTAGACAGTAGTCTCCCACATGGTGGAATATTCAGCAACAAAAGCAGGGGATCACACGACTCTGACTACTACCTAGAGGTCAATGTGACAAACCGTGCCAAGCTTAAAACAAAGATGGAGTTTAAAGTAAGTGAAACTTTCGTATGATTGATGGAAATCGCTTCTATGCGTTCAATACAAGTATATATGATTTCCTTTTGATCAATATACACATGATCTATTTCCTAACATGCTGTTCCACGACCTTGTCCAGGTTACAGTTGATACAAGCCCCCCTCATCCTGGCGTTGTTAAGGATGGTCAGATAGGGAACCCGGAAGTGGACTACCAGCAGCATCTCCAACTCTCCAGCCAATGGGACGGATTTTTTGACAAAGAGAGCGGAGTCAAATTTTACCAATATAAATTTGGGCCTCAATGTCTCTCAGCAAATGAATTTGGAGTTAATAAATCTTCATTTGAGGTAAATATAGAACGTCAGCGTTAAAGAATACACAGTTTTGACTATCCTTGAAACCAATTCTGTTTGCTGTAAAGGGGAAAACTGGCTGCGTGAGTCATGTGAATGGATCACTGAAAACCAGTGATGACACCATGTTCATGCCAAAAGGCTAAGCATCTCCTGCCCTACAAGTATCATACTCCATTCACAACAGTTGCCTAAAACTGGAAGTATTTTCGCAGTACCCCTGCCATGCGACGACTACCTGAAAACAAACCAGACAATCATGTGATCGATGAATTAGAAAATGTGGTGAATGTAGATAATATGGAAGTACCATGTGTGCGTGCATGGGTGGGGCGTGCATGCGTGCGTGTGTGTGTGTGTTTCTGTACTGGAGATAAGATGAAATGATGTTGTTGTTTTTCTCTTGTAAAAATCACACAAATCTGTCTAAATATTTCGGATCATTCACTCATCACATGTAGGTCACGGAAACCTATTCCACATCCGCCTCCTGGACAGCGCCCTCTGTCGGCAAGTTTCACGTGACAGTGGTGGCCTTCAACCGAGCACTGGGAGCATCTGACCCCGTGTGTTCTGACGGAGTGACTGTAGACACAACACCACCCAGTGTCAGTGAGGTGGCAGTGAGAGACTCTAGGGTGATGGAGGGGCTGGTCAAGTCATCAGATAAAGTTGTGTGGTTCATCGACGCCCACAGGAGACGTACCCTGGTGGTCAATCCAGATGGCAGTTGCAGGTACAACAGTTTAGTGAAAAGTGTATGCGGTTTTTTTGTATTTTTCTTCTAATTCTGTGATACGTGACTGTCGTGTGTGATGGTCATACTTCCAGTATCATTGAAAGTACTTAATTTTATTTCTCATTTTCACATAATACCACGATAGATGAAATCCGGTTGGAGGTTTAAAAACGTAATTGTAATTTTGCCTGAAGAATTACCAATAAACATCATGCTGATACCAGGAGGATAACAACTGGATATGCAACAGGTGACTGTTGGACCATATTAAAAATTAGCATTGTGTCTGATTGAATATTTTCTGACATTATTCTGGATTTATGTTCGGGGCTGTTGTCATCGGTAATTTACATTGTCTTATTTGGAAGAAGGAACATTGTCGTCTTTCTAATTCTTGAAACGACAATTTATCCTGAATGATTTGAGTTTTGATTTTACATCTGAACTCAAGGCTATGCACATGTTCTTATAAAAGAATCCTACTTTCCCCCGATATGAACGCAATTTCACGATGTGATCGTCGACGTCATGATTAGCCGACTTTGATCTCATGCCCACAACCAGTTCAAGTTTGTCTCATCAAATTCAACATCAAATTCGATGCCACCTATCTGTAATTAAATAGTCATTTGGTAACGAGGATAACTCTAAACCTATTTATCGTTAAACAGTTTCCTCATTATAAGTAATCAGTAACTCACAAGCAACATTAATATCGTTTACAATACTCCAGTATACAGTATACAGTTAGCCATCACACAGATACATCATGTAACTGTCTCCAGTTCCAAGGCCACGCCAGTAGATGACCAGAGAATGTCCCTGTTTCCAATACATCGATACAACAATGGAAGTGGGATGCAACTTGGGATCAATCCTGAGTGTGAATCTTTACTAGCATTACCTGTCAGCTTCACCAACTTACTCTATGTCTACAGGGAACACCATGTGAGTACCTTATGTAATGAAGATCGCAATGAAGTACCAGCATGCACACCCTTTGTGTATATTTTAATACTCATTATTTGTGAAACTTAACAATGTTTTCTCCAGCTTATCATATCAGTATTTGATTATTTGTGTACAGTAACAACGTTTTTATCCGTATCTCAGTTCAGTTTTTGATCATGTGTCGTCTATTTATAAACTGTACACTGCTTTCAGTAAAGTGTTTGATTGTTTCCCAGCTCTTCGTAAACTGGACTGGCAGTGACTCTGAGAGTGGTATCTATGACTACGAGCTGGGGCTGATGTCAGATCCTTCTGGTGAAGCAGCTCCAGATATCCTGCCCTACACATCCACTCATCATCATCCTCAATATCAGGGCTACCATCCTCGTCTCAGTGAGGGACAACAGTTCTACATCGCCATCAAGGCCATCAACAAAGCTGGCATCTCAACTGTCAGAGTAAGGGCACACAAGAGAATCACTTATGTTTCATGTTGTATGTTTATGAAGAATATATGCATCAATTTCTTTGGACTGATGACTCTTTGCGTAAACACACGTATTTGAACGAAATGACCAGATGTAACTGTTTTCATTAAAGGTTGTTGGACCTGTCACCGTGTATACACGATACCCTGCATTTACTGGATCAGTGACAGTGACGCTGAGACACAACTATTTGATTGCACGTTGGCCAGAGACAGCATTCACAGACACTGGGTATCTAAAATATGAAGCTGCAGTAGGTATGTGCAGTCGTTATCGCTCTAATATCCTTCATCTTATTTCAAACGCCTATGAAACTGCCATTGCACTTACATTATGTTCGTCAGGAACTAAGGACGGCAAGTCGACAATAATCCCCTTCACGACGCTGCAGTCAGGAGGAGGTTGTACACTGACGTCGCCACCCACGTGTACAGCTGTCGCCCTCACAGACGTCCACTGGGACCTCCATCACAGCCACACCTACTTTGTGTCAGTCAGAGTCACCAACATAGTTGGACTGTCTACAGTGGCAGTGTCTGAACCCTACGTCCATACCGTCATGCCGCCGTTACGTGGTGTAGTAGAAGACGTTATTCCAGCTGGAGAAGAATCCTTGTTCACAATACCGGTATGTGTATCTTTAATGTTATTTATCACGTATTCGGCAAACGAACGCGAATGTGTGGTTGAATATCATATCACGAAACAAACAGGTTCACACAATTTTATGCTAGTGATTTATATAATCTGTATTTTACATGATATGCATGATTCGATCACGTTAATAATATTTCAAACACTCTTCAGCTTTCTTTTTATCGATAGTGGATAGTTCTGTCATCACGTATTAAGTCAGTAACTATAGTCTTCGAGACGTATTGTCATAAATGTCGTGATTAGTAGGCCACTTCATTGCTTATACAACCTGTTATTGTTTCGTGAGTTTCTGGTAATAAAGATAGTGTTATGCTGACGTGTAAAGAAAGGGATATAGCCTTTGAATATTTTGAGATCATTATTTTAGTTCTTGTATCCCATAAGTACAACCCTTGCCATGTTCAACTGGATACATTTTGCTTTTGAATCTTCTGCTATTTATACAACAAATGTTTTCTTTCCATTATTTTCTGTTTGCATTATTTATATCTATATGTTTGTAGATCATTCATTACCTCATGAACTCATGTACTACAATATTCTCCTATGGGTGATACTATGCGTTCGTACCCGTGAAGGTCCGGGTTAGAATGAGCCTTCAGTAACCCATGCTTGTCATAAAAGGCGACAAACGGGATCGGGTGGTCAGGCTCGCTGTCTTGGTTGACACATGTCATCGATTCCCAATTGCGTAGATCGATGCTCATGCTGTTGATCACCGGATTGTCTGGTCGGGACTCGATTATTTACAGACCGCCGCCATATAGCTGGAATATTGCAGAGTGCGGCGTAAAACAAAACTCACTCACTCAAGCTGAAGAGTGACCACGAAATAGTGTCAGTACACAGAAATACTGAACGTTCATCTATTCATCCATGTATGTTGTATTGTCTGGTCCAGACTCGATTATTTACAGACCGCCGCCATATAGCTGGGATGTTGCTAAGTGTGGCGTAAAACTATACTCACTCACTCACTTACTATGCGTTCGTGGTGTTCTAACCAGGTCAGGTCAGTCAAAGCTAATTTCGAAAATGGCCCAACATTATTAATGTTTGTTTTATATACTCGACAAACACATCGTCCCTGTAGCATGTGTGATGACCATGGAAGACATAAATATGTCTGTATACTTTCAGCGTACTGATGACACAGACTACCAAATATCAACACGAACATTAACAGCGAGATGGTATGGATTTGACAATGGAATAACTGCCATTACGTACACGGTTGGAATTGGGTCTCAGCCATTTACAACAGATATCCAGGCGCATGTCTATGTTGGAAGTGCAACCTTACATTCTTTCACTGGTTTGAGCCTGCATTGGAAAACGGTTGGTAAACTGATGTTGATTGAAACACTTGCAAACTATGAATTTGTTCTGTTGTTTACAGGATTGTATATGTACAATCAAGTGGCGCCTCTGTCTAATTTCAGAAGTATTTTGTGACTGTCGTGGCTGCTACCGATGGCGGCGGAGACGTGACGGTGTCCTCTGACGGTGTGACGATCATCAGGCCCAATGTTGACATCACAGATGTCATTGTCAGAGATGGCCTAGGATGCAGTGATTCTGGTATTTGTTGTAGTTGTCATGGATGACGAAAAATTGCATTAAAATGTTGCATATACTTTATGATTATAATGATTCTGAAATATATGATTTCAGATTTTGCAACTCAAATGTTTTAACCTTAACCGTATGATAAGGACTAGTTTCAAATTGTCCGACATGATAAAAATTTAACACGTAATTCTATAATTCTGCAAGTCTGACAGTTTCTATGGGAAATGATAAAAGACATGGCTTCTCAGCACAAAACACTATTGAACGAACGAATGTTTTATAATTAGAAATATTAGTTTCAGAAGCTCTGTTGTTTATTTTGATACACTTTAAAAATTATAAAACCGCAGGATTCTTATTAGGCTTACTGAACTAATGTGAACTAAAATCTACTAGAAAGTCAATTTATGCTCTTAGTTGTGAGTTAATTGAGTTTTCGACGAAATTTGATTTTAGTGAATGGTGCTCTCCGAAGTGCAGTAAACCAGACGGTGAGTGAGATATTACGTAACTGGATTTAGTAGGGTGTTGTGCATGTGATCAAGGTATAGCCTTGCACATATTAGCCGTTTACCTGGATATTTTGTGCATACGTTTCGCAACATGCACGTCACAACGCCGTCACAGTCTATGTCGCCGGGTTAGCTAATCAACAAGGCATTCAGTATGGAAGTCGACATATCTCGACAGTAAACAAAAAAAGAAAATCATTTACATATTCATAACAACAATTCCTACTCCGTCAGAATGTGTTTATCAAACAATGTTTGCGAAGCGCACCGACGAACAGTGTCGCTCATGAAGATTTCATAACGTGTATCCTCACGATTTTACGATACTTGAGTCAGTGTTTGTATATATTCCTCGATCGCTTTGAAATACAATTGCGTGTCCCTCACGCTCATGAAATAATATCCTCAGCCATATAAGTAACATATTCCTTGTGTGATGCAAAGTCGCTACACTTGTGGTCTTCTATGTGAGAGGTTAAATGTATTGATGAATGTCTTAACAGAGATGTTCACGAGATAACACATACCAAGTATCTACTTCATCATATGCGGCCCACTGGGATACAAGCAACTGGCTGCTCAGTTATCCTGATGTACAATGGAGTTTGCAAAAAGAAAGTTCCTCGAACTGGTATGTGAAGATCGCTCGATGACAAAAAGATTAGCATAGTCACGATTGTCCTCAGGCCGAGTGGTTTATTAAATCAATTTAACTTGTTAACTTACCTGCTGGAAATGTATCATAATTAGGTAAAAAAATATCTAGTAAAGTACTGGTCATGTTTAATCCATAATGTACTTCCTTCTACATTGGTGCGATATTATTTCACCATTGTATATGACAGAAGAGATGTATTGTAAGATAAACGCCACAAAACGTTTACTGTAAACTGTGTATCTCATATACAATAGTGCAATAGGGTTGTCGTTTCTATAAATGCATAATGAACTACTGAAAAGTTGCAATTTGGCCATTCAGCTTTTATTCTCATAGTTGACCTATGGGACATTGAACCAGAGTTTGAGCCCCTTGGAACATCGGATATGGTGGTGGCTAGCGGTCTTCATCTAGAACCAGGGACAACCTACAGAGCTGCTGTCAAGTTCTGTGTAGTGAATGTATGTTCTAAACCCATATACAGTGACGGTGTGACTGTCATAGCACATCCTCCAACACCAGGCAATATATCGCTGACGTATCGGGAATCTAACAGTGGACAAGCACAGGCAAGTTACATATTTCTTTCCAAGCGTTCCGTTTCTTTTCATTCGTATGTATTATGTTATTATGGTATTTTTTTGTATGGTGTTTTAGATCCAGGTGAAGATGGCTCGGTTCCGTGATCCTGATATAAAGGTACTACAAGAAGCTTATGACGTCATGGACAGATACGAGTGGGGTCTGACAGATGACAGTCACAACGACAAAATGTTGATAGGCTGGCAGACGGTGGATGCTGATGCTATTGAAAGTGTGGCTGATGACAAGGTAAAATTGTTCATAGAATATTTATCTATTCTTTATACCTTTGATGCCTTTCCGATATCAGTGAACAAAATGGTATATGGGTTGGCTACCACTTTCTTCTGTCTTCAGATAAGTTTCACTCTAAATCTGCCAAAACTGATTCGCTTTACCAAGTGCAGAAGAGTATCAGTCAGGGGCTACAACCACGTTGGTTTACATACAACGGTGTCAGCAGATGTCAAGGAATGTGCAGCATATAATCCTCCAAATATCGTGCCTGCAGTTGTTCTAGATGTTATCGGTAAGTGCGTGGTTACAATAAGTTTCAGGAAAATGTGTAGTCCCTCGTTAAATGTACGTTTTAAGGCTAGTGAACTGAATGTTCTGTTGATGAAACATCCCAGGGGTACATTTATGATTGATTACAGGAGCAAACAACGAAAATGTTGCTCAAGGAATAACCTTAGATCAGAATAGTCACTGGAATGATGCTGACTACACTCCCTACAAGAACATCCTGTCTGCTGTGTGGCCGACGCTACGTCACAGGAACTACACGTGGGCAGTGGTGGCAGGGGACCAGTTGGACCCCTCATCTCACTACATGAGAGAGACTCTGATGATCGTCACTGACCCCTGTAGCATGCCGGATGTCATCAAGTGTGGACACACGGGTGAGTGTGTGTTTTAACAATATTTTGTAAAAACGTACGGTGTTTATAAAAGATGTCGCATTCATCCATGCCTTCATCTTTTCCTTTTTTCAAGTGAACGAGTTCATCAACGTGGAGTTTGCAGAGCTGTCCTACTTACAACACGGCAGGAGATTTTATGTGTGCATCCATGCTGATGACAAAAACACTCGTTTTGAGAAGTGGACATCACCTCTGACTGAAGTGAACGCCTGCAGTGACGGCATCACTGTTGATCTGACTCCACCTACACCGGGGACAGTGAACATCGAGAACCTCATAGACGGGACATTTCAGGTTAACTGAACCCTTTTAAATAATGTTCCCCTTGGTTTCGACAGCATATAAAGTACCTTGGTTGTTAGTGTGAGGTCAATGCTGAAACTACAGTAGAGCCATCGATTTGGGCAAGTACACTGATATTGATATATTTCTCATGTACAGGTTAGCAAAACAGAAGTTGCAATTAGCTGGACAACTTTTGTTGATGTGGAAGAGGAAGGATTCTCTGCTCATGCTGCTGGGATTGCCTTTTATGAAGTTGCAGTGGGTAATGAACTGAACAATTTGTTCATGATCTACCATATAACATATTCAATTTCTAATTCCTTGACAATTATCACTGTCTCAGGTAGATTTATGTCATTCCTGATAGATAAATGTTTTCTACCTTCAGGTACGTTCCCTGGTGGACAAGATGTCGTCATTTACACCCGTGTTGGACATGTAAACAAGTACATTCTACACAGGCTCAACCTGCAGACTGGAAGTACATACTATGTTTCAGTGAGAGGTAAGCTGAAGGTCGATAGAGTTCAGCTTTGTTCATTTTAAACTCCATGTTTTGGAAAAAACAGGCCCAGGTATTCGTGGCAGACTTAAATATGTGTTTATTGTGACAGTTTTGAAACTTTCATTCCAAATCTAAGAAAGGTGACATCAATGCATTTTCATCAATGTCTTGGACCCATGATGAATACATCATGGGTATACATTCAACTTATGCTATGCATTACAAATAATGCTTCAGTTCTTAAGAAATGTCTTATCTCTTAACACTATTTCTTTCAGCCACAGATTTTGTGAAGAAGACAACAGTTGCTGTATCAGGGGGTTTCCTTGTCGACGCCACACCTTCAGTACTAACAGGGCAACACATTGACGTGGAGGGACGATACATTACATCACGTCTTATACATGTCTGGTAACGTTGAGAAAGTGGCATATGAGCTCGTACAAATGTTTTCAAAGAAACCTTTGAAGGAAAAAAGGACAGGCTGATGCTAATTATGTTGGGTTCTCGAACAAAATTAGCATTCTATACGAAAATATATTTCATGATATTTTTCCCGACCTTGTTGAGTCAATAAATACATAGGCTGCATTTGTTCTTGATACAAGACGTGTTTTCAATTCTAAACACAAACTCTGTCAAGAACTAGAGATTACTGTACAACGGCAGCAATTTTCAACAACTCTGCATTTGTAGATAACATACTGACTTTCTTATTGAAGCTGACATGTCCAGTTCTGGTCGGATTAACGTTAAATATTCATATATAGCTGCCACACTTGCTCGACCTATTAACACTGATTTCTTTTTCAGTTGATTGTATTATCATTCTTATGTGTTGAATTCTTTAACTAATTGTTTTATATGGGTAACATTCACAAATGTACAATACAGAATAATAAATTTTGTGTGCTAGGTATACTTGTAATGTATCCTCACATTAATTATCAAAATATTTAGGTTTCAATATTTACTTTAGTGGTGGACAAAACATACACTGAAGAAGTCACACGACGTTTCTGATTTCATGTCCTGTTCAAGGCAAATGTTGATGGAGTAATATTCTACACTTGAAAATAAACGGCGTTGATATATTCCACAGCTGGAGAAACGTTTTCTCAGACGAGGAAAGTGGAATAAAGTCATACAGCGTTGCTATGGGCACCAGACTTGCGTATGCTGATGTGTCAGAGTACATGATGACCGTTGAGGATTGTTTGGACATTGAGACACTTAACAAAACAGAGGATGGTCACTCTTATTATATAACTGTGAAGGTAGCTTTGGACGTTTCTATCTTCTTTTCTTTCATGTGTACAAAACATGATGACACATAATGATCCCCGAGTGTTAGTTCTTCCGTAGATCTCGATCGTTGAGGTAGCTGGGTTGTAGGAGTCTAGTCTGTCTCACTTAAACAGACAACCTTTTTTAATTTAAAGATTCAAATAATAATATAAACTTGTTTGTAATAAATAGAGAACGGTCTGAAGTCCTAACTTATGTCGGGCAATCTTATTGATGTCCTTCTTCCAGGCCATCAACGGTGCAGGTCTGTACACACTGTCCTCATCAAGACCTCTGGTAGTGGACACCACGCCTCCATCCACTGGCCACGTCTATGACAGAGTACAGTCAGCTGCCTCACATGATGACAAAGACAAGGACTATATCACCAGTGTCTCAGGGATGGCAGCCTACTGGGAAGGCTTCGACGATCCTCATTCAAGTGTCGCCATTTACAAGGTCAAGGTCGGAACCTGCGCAGGATGTGACGACAAAATGAAAGAAGCCAAGACAGGGCTACATCAATGTGAGGATTGTTCATTGCTTTCTCGACTGTGCTTTTTTAAAATAATGTCAAGAAAAATATATCGATACGATTCAATTTCAGATATCAGCCTCCAGCACATCCTGCTCTCCCCTGGAGTGAAGTACTTCACCACAGTAACAGCCTGTAACACAGCAGGCCTCTGCAGCAGCTCCTCAACCTCAGACGGTGTGATCCTGGACAGCTCCCCACCAGTTCCTGGAACAGTGCAGGATGGCACAGGCTACGTGGACATACAGTTCCAGGCGACTAGGTGATAAGGAGTATTTGGTATTACAATAGAGTATCTAGTAGAAATGATTAAGTAGAACCAGTTCTATCTTGACGGAAATATTATTAAATTACTTTGGAACTATGCAGTGTTTACAGAGAGTTGGTATGCTTCGCAGGACATTCATTGGTTGCAAGTGGAGAGGCTTTAGCGACCCTGAATCCGGATTAGATTACTATGAATGGCGTGTCGGAACAAAACCAGGAGCTGACGACATTCTCTCAGCCCGCACTGCAGCCTTGGGTGAGGTCATCTTCCACACCCTGCCACATGACCAACAGTTGCCCGTAGGACGGACATTGTACAACACTATCCGGGCATTCAACAAAGCAGGTATGTTGCAGACGGTTGACGACAACAGTCGAATTGTAGGTGTAGCAGGTAGACAGAATCGTGACAAATACTGCATCATGTTTAGGGCTTTATTCAGAGGCCATGTCTAATGGGGTACTGGTGGATGACAGCATTCCCATTGTGGTTTCACCTCCGACAGTGAGAAGGTTAATGTCCCTTGTTCCTAACACTACAGTAAGTCGGACAGCTATAGGTCTACAGTGGGAGTTCCAAGACGCCGAGTCCTCGATAGAACGCCAATACCTCTCCTTATCATCTCACCAGCTTGGAGAGATAGATAGTTCTAATCTTGAGGTAAAGGTTTGTCTTATATATAAAACGCAGTATATATGGCATTCAGTTAGAATCGGTCTCCAACAACCCATATTTATTGTAACGGTACTAATGGTATGCGACTAACGGGATCGGGTGGACTAACTTGGATGGTGCACGTCACCGTATCCCAATTGCGCAGATTGATGCTCATGATGTAAATCACTATATTATCTAGTCCAGAATCGTTTATGTATAGACCGCCGTCATATAGCTTAACAAAGGATAATCAGGTCTTGTAATGTCAAGCTGAAATATTGTCAATACACAGGAATACTGAGCGTTCATCTTTTCATCCATGTATGTTGTATTCCAGGTGCCTGGTTTACTCCGAGAATACATTTTTGTGAACCTTGATTTGCATGATGGAAGTAAATACAAGGTGAAGGTTACCGCGTGCAATATGGCGGGTCTCTGTGTATCGGCAAACACAAACAACATTTTGGTTGACAGCTCGAAACCAAATACAGGTATGATTTTGTTGTGGTCCAAATAAACAGATCAATGAATGATAATCTTACTCTGCTGAGAAATCTCAGGACGATGACGTCGATAATAGTAATGATGATGATGTAATATTTAATCTGCAGGTACGTTCGCCATAGAAACTGACCATGCAGTAAAACTTCCACGACATCAGACTGGCTTGATGACTTGGACCAGGACCAGTCTGAACCTGGCGTGGCTTGGCTTCTCTGACCTACATTCAGGGGTGGACCATTACCTTGTAACAATAGGATCTCACGAATTCGGAACAGATTACAATACAGTGAGAAATTTCTTTGAGACAACGATCGCAATACCCATATATATAGAAATACGAGTTGTTTATACATACAATGTTACATGGTGTAAATGTACAAGGAGGGAAGATCCACCTTGTACATACACAAATATATGTTTATTTCAGGGTACACTACATGAGAAGGTCTTCCACAGTGACTCGGGTGTGAACAAGGGTGATGAAGGAGTCCTGCAACGTTTCACAGTACACACTCGTACCCTGCCGTCATCAGGATCTGTGTTTGTAGCTATCTGGGGTGTGAATGGGGTAGGTACTTTGACGCTGTCCTAAACCTTTGTGAACTGAAGATATCCTATACTCAAAGCATGATTGTACCCAATGCTACTTCTAGGTTGGCCTACAGAGTGATGCCTACCACGCTGAACTGGTCCTGGAGGCTAACTCTACACTGTGGCTGGTGAGGAGGTGCCAGGCCTACAACTGTGAGGGCCATTGTGTCTGTGCTGTACAGGGCGGTACCTGTTCTGCCAGTAAAACATGTACACAAGACAAAACAGGTTTGTTGAGAAAAGAGAAACCAAACAGAAAGATTAGGACCTAATATCACATTTCAGTCATTTTCGTAGCTATAGATCTCTTACACGTGTCTTTCATTAATGGCTAAATGTCCAGTACATAAACTCACAACAGGTTAACAGAGCAGGAAGGGTTTAGCTGCTAGAAACCCTCATTTCCGTTTTCTTACGAAAACTTCAACCCCTTTGCATCTTGGTGGAGCAGATAAAAACATCACAATCAAAGACGTGGTGGACCTCATGTCTCAGGGTGGTTCTAATGACATCGACGTCAGTCTGTTCAACACTGTCATGGCTGCCACTTGGACTGACTCGTCAGGGGGATCACCTGTTTCACGGTAAGCAGTCTTTTCTATACACACTATGCATACTTTGTAATATGTACATGAGTTCGCAGATGCATCCTGGCACGTGCTATTTGTTATTTGTTGTCTGTAATATTTGTCCTTTGGAACAGATATGAATACAGTATAGGTGGAGAAGAGAGTGATGAGCCAAGGGGAGTGTTTCACGCCACGGCCGACAGGGTTTGGTTTGATGCAGGTCTACAAACATCTGCTGTTGTCTCCTTACCTGCAGGTGAGAATGAATCATACTCGTGTACAACTTCACACGACACAAAATGCTTATATGGAAGCTTTAATCAATTGGTATTAACCAATCACTCATCGACATAGCACTTCAACAATCTCAATATACGTAAACAGCTGATTTACGTGTCATGATGATTTGCAGGCAAGTCTCTGACATCTGGAGTAAAATATTCCTTCTTTGTGAGAGCGTGGTATAACAAAACCTACAGTATCTTCAAATCGGATGGCGTCCTTATCCAAACAGCACCACCCACAGTAACAGTCAAGTTGGGCCAAACTGTAAGTATCTGCTATTATATTGTTCACATGTATTTACAGAGCTGCCGTTGGTTTCAGTGTTGTAGAAGGTGCATGTGTTTAGATGGAGTGACTTAGCGCTGCTGTGTTACCACAGGTGAAAGAGCTTGCACACCCAACTGACACCAAAGATACAGACTTTCAGACACAGAACGAAACTCTGTTTGTCCAGTGGAGTGGAAAGTTCCTTCAGGGTCAGAGCGGCATCCTCAAATACAGGGTCTTTATCAGCACTGTGCAAGGAGGTATTTTGAATACTGACTTTGACAAATTTCGTCTAATTGCAATTCACTAATTCAACAGACAATCGTATAACTGTTGAATTTGGAGGACTCCATTCTTGAAAGGCAATAGTCCTAGTTTTACATACTATATGATGCAGGTCACAGTATTCATGAATCAGGGGACCTGACCTTCACCAGCCATACAGCGACAGGTCTGAGGTTACGTCCAAACACCGTCTACTACTGCAGTGTCCTGGCTTACAACAAGGCTGGTCTGGTCAGGTGGGCCTATTCTGATGGAGTACAAGTGGACGTCATTCCTCCAGTGGCAGGCAGAATAATGGACGGACTTGGTTCGTAATATTGTCAATCTTTTCTTCTCTCTTGATATGGTATTAACGTAGGTATGATATATACAGTAAACTTTTTAAACATATTTATTATTTATGTTGAAAATGTCTGCAGATATCCATGACGTGGACTACCAGAGTTCAACATCCGAAGTCTCTGCCTCCTGGTACGGCTTCTCGGACACAGACTCCACCATAGCCAAGTATTTCTGGTGTGTGGGGACAATCAACGACACATCAGATTGCAGTGTGATGGACTGGTTGGCTACAGGACTACACACATATTCTAGGAGGTCACTCTTATCTCCAATCGTTAATGGTCAGTGAGTATACCTTATGTTAGTGCCACTTATGTTAGATATAGGATGATGTGTATGTACATACCTATCACATTATCTTGTGTTCAGGTACAAGAATATGGAGCAAGGTGTATGCGGTGGATGCTGTTGGTTACACCTCTGATGTTGTTGTATCTGATGGAGTCGTTGTTGATGCATCTCCACCTGAACGTCAGAATGTAGCATATCTTGGAGACAATCTGGTGAAGAACCCATCTTTCGAGGTAGACGATATTACAGGTAGTACATCAAGCTGCAACCTCGTCATACCAACATCATGGGAAACTGACACAGCGTCCTGTATCAAGGTTCAGGCGCCGGATTCACCTTTAGCTAAAGATGGACATATGTTTGTGTCCGTAAGTGGAAGCATCCAACAAATGATCTCAGGACTTGAGGTTGGGAGGCAGTACAAGGTGACTCTGCATGCTGGATATCCAGAGACTGTTTCCAACACCCACAGATCAGTTGATGCAATAGTTACAATAGGAAGTGAAGTCTTCAGCTTTACCCTGGACCCTTATCTCTGTAGAGGCACCTGCAGTGTCGGAGATCACTCAGTCGTCCTCTGGAACAAGCACACATACAGGTTCACAGCCGTTGGTACCAGTGTAGTGCTGACGATAACGTCATCGTCAAGGATGATGGAGTTTGTACTGGACCATGTGAGTGTCCAGACCGTGGACTATGTTGCTGGTCAGGACAGTGTTGACAATGAGGAGCATCTGGTGGTCCATTCTGTGTTCCTGTCTCACTGGTCATCTCTACATGCTTCCTGGCACTTTGAGGACCTACAATCTCCAATTACACAGTACAAATGGGCGATTGGTAACTAGTTTTGCTGTCATTACGTCCATACACTGTTTGTGACTATTATATGCACCGCTGTGATAGAGTTAATGGCAAATGTCCGATATTATGATTCCAAGAACAAGATATTAACTTGTATATTCCTTTTTAGTTTTAAGGATTTTTACTAGGGGCCGTAGAGGAAAGCATAATATATGACATAGGACCAGATCTGAAACTATAGCTAAGTAGATTCCCTGCTTTGGTTCACCATGTGGGTACAATGTGCAAAGTACATTTCTATTGTCCTCCGTCGTGATATTGTTAGATTATTGCTAAAATCAGCGTACAACAACACACACACACACACACTCATATACACAGTACTTTCTAACCTTTCGAGAGCTCATCAACACACCATTGCTTAAGTGTGCCGTTACCGATATAATGTTATATATTAGTCCATGTGTAAGTTATTGCTTATTATACCAGAGGGTCCTTGTGTTCCAGGCACAACTCCAGGTGGTACACATGTCCAGGGCTACACGGACCTAGGTCGAGCCACACAGGGAACACTGTCTAATGTGCAGCTGCTCCATGGGACCACTGTTTACATTACTGTCATGGCGACGAATGTTGCTGGGCTGACAGCTGTGACGTACGCTGACGCCATCACAGTAGACATGACTGCACCACAGTTCGACCTCATCAGTGATGGTCTGGATGGTAAAATTGACATTGATAATTTAGTTGCAGGTCCACTTCTATTGATGGATTAATATTACATCCAATAATTGAAAGAGTTCTTCGTAACATAGTAATCTAGTTGCTTCATTGACACAGATTGAGTGTTTCCGTTTGTTCCAGGACGAGATGAAGACTATCAGACATCAGGTGTGGTGAGTGTCTACTGGCAAGTCAGAGATGAAGAATCAGGTGTAGAACACTGCGACTGGGCTATTGGTACGTGGTATAACTTCATCGCTAACAATTTTAAAAGCTTGCGTTTTCTGTGTTGTTTATCATAAAGAGGCTTGAATGAAAGATCCATGGCAACGACATGTGTACTGCGTGGTTACTTTCAAAGAGTAAACATCTTATGTCAGACACAAATGCAGGCAATCCTAAAATTGATCAATATTGCTGTACAATATGTAATATATTTCTGGGAATTCCTGACATCTGCAAGCCACAAATGATAAAAATGCATGTGAAATATGTGTACTGATCTCATCTTGAGTCCAAACCTGGAATATGTAATTCTAATGGATGAAGCATCTTCACTACAATAGTAAATGGACATAAACAGTTTTATATATAATTTAGATGGAAACAGTTCCACGTATAGCGAGTTTGGCGTCACAGTATTTAAATATAGTCCTTATGTATTCATATATACTCATGGAAAGGAATAAGGGAACACATGCAAGCACAGGTGTTCCTTTATTTAGTTCCAGAATTTCCCCACAGTGCAATATATACCTTGTGAAGAAACCTGCAAGAGAATAAAGGAACACTTGTACGTTCATATGTTCCCGTATTTCTTTCCATGAGTATATATACAAACATCTTAACCATTTCTTGTATGCACGCTATGTATCTTGTTCGATGACAAGGGAGGACACGAGGCAGCAGTGACATGAAGCAGTTTGAGAGGGTCCCCCCGGGTCAGTCCACAGCCCAACATGACATCGCCTCTAAGTTCCACACATCGCCCGTGACAGTCTACAGCACAGTTCGATGCTTCAACAAGGCGGGGCTGGCGGCGGCCATGACGTCGGATGGAGTTGAAGTGGTCAATACAAGGAACCAGACATCAGTTCCTGGCTTCAGTGTCCTGAGAGAAAGTCAGTCGGTGTACAGTGAGAGGGATATGTGTCACCAGAGTCAGGAGAAAGTCCGACTCCGATGGGACAAAACCAGCCGACACTTCAAAACAGTGGTAAACTCAATATCTTCAGAAAATCAGAAAACACGGAACGTAAAGCATCAATCATTGCAGCTGTATACGTTTGTAGTTGATAAATATCATAATCTTGAGGGTAGTTGCTATAGTAAAACCGTACTTGGAGCACTAGCTATAGTAAACCAGTACTTAGAGTAGCTGCTACTGTAAACCAGTACTTGGAGTAGTTGCTATAGTAAACCAGTACTTAGAGTAGTTGCTACTGTAAACCTGTACTTGGAGTTGTTGCTATAGTAAAACAGTACTTGGAGTAGTTGCTATAGTAAACCAGTACTTGGAGTAGTTGCTATAGTAAACCAGTAATTGGAGTAGTTGCTACAGTAAACCAGTACTTGGAGTAGTTGCTATAGTAAAACAGTACTTGGAGTAGTTGCTATGGTAAACCAGTACTTGGGGTAGTTGCTATAGTAAACCAGTAATTGGAGTAGTTGCTATAGTAAAACAGTACTTGGAGTAGTTGCTATAGTAAAACAGTAATTGGAGTAGTTGCTATAGTAAACCAGTTCTTGGAGTAGTTGCTATAGTAAACCAGTAATTGGAGTAGTTGCTATAGTAAACCAGTTCTTGGAGTAGTTGCTATAGTAAAACAGTAATTGGAGTAGTTGCTATAGTAAACCAGTAATTGGAGTAGTTGCTACCGTAAACCAGTACTTGGAGCACTAGCTATGGTAAACCAGTACTTGGGGTAGTTGCTATAGTAAACCAGTACTTGGAGTAGTTGCTATAGTAAAACAGTACTTGGAGTAGTTGCTACAGCAAACCAGTACTTGGAGTACTAGCTACAGTAAACCAATAGTTGGAGCACTGGCTATAGTAAAACAGTACTTGCAGTAGTTGCTATAGTAAACCAGTACTTGGAGTAGTTGCTATAGTAAACCAGTACTTGGAGCACTGGCTATAGTAAACCAGTTCTTGGAGTAGTTGCTATAGTAAACCAATACTTGGAGTACTAGCTACAGTAAACCAGTACTTGGAGCACTGGCTATAGTAAAACAGTACTTGGAGTAGTTGCTATAGTAAACCAGTACTTGGAGTAGTTGCTATAGTAAACCAGTACTTGGAGTAGTTGCTATAGTAAACCAGTACTTGGAGTACTAGCTACAGTAAACCAGTACTTGGAGCACTGGCTATAGTAAACCAGTTCTTGGAGTAGTTGCTATAGTAAACCAATACTTGGAGTACTAGCTACAGTAAACCAGTACTTGGAGCACTTGCTATAGTAAAACAGTACTTGGAGTAGTTGCTATAGTAAACCAGTACTTAGAGTAGTTGCTATAGTAAACCAGTACTTGGAGTAGTTGCTATAGTAAACCAATACTTGGAGTACTAGCTACAGTAAACCAGTACTTGGAGCACTGGCTATAGTAAACCAGTTCTTGGAGTAGTTGCTATAGTAAACCAATACTTGGAGTACTAGCTACAGTAAACCAGTACTTGGAGCACTGGCTATAGTAAAACAGTACTTGGAGTAGTTGCTATAGTAAACCAGTACTTAGAGTAGTTGCTATAGTAAACCAGTACTTGGAGTAGTTGCTATAGTAAACCAGTACTTGGAGTACTAGCTACAGTAAACCAGTACTTGGAGCACTGGCTATAGTAAACCAGTTCTTGGAGTAGTTGCTATAGTAAACCAATACTTGGAGTACTACCTACAGTAAACCAGTACTTGGAGCACTGGCTATAGTAAAACAGTACTTGGAGTAGTTGCTATAGTAAACCAGTGCCTGGAGTACTAGCTACAGTAAACCAGTACTTGGAGCACTGACTATAGTAAAACAGTACTTGGAGTAGTTATTACAGTAAAACAGTACTTGGAGTAGTTGCTACAGTAAATCAGTACTTGGAGTAGTTGCTATAGTAAACCAATACTTGGAGTACTAGCTACAGTAAACCAGTACTTGGAGCACTGGCTATAGTAAAACAGTACTTGGAGTAGTTGCTATAGTAAACCAGTACTGGGAGTAGTTGCTATAGTAAACCAGTACTTGGAGTAGTTACTATAGTAAAACAGTACTTGGAGTACTAGCTACAGCAGAACAATACATGGATCACTAGGTACAGTAAACCAGTACTTTGAGTGGTTACTATAGTAAAACAGTACTTGGAGTAGTTGCTACAGTAAACCAGTACTTGGAGTAGTTGCTGTAGTAAACCAGTACTTGGAGTAGTTGCTATAGTAAACCAGTACTTGGAGTAGTTGCTATAGTAAACCAGTACTTGGGGTACTAGCTACAGTAAACCAGTACTTACATTAGTAGCTTGTGTTTCAGATTGGTATTGAGGGAGATACGCTGACACAGCAGAGTGTTGTCCCCGTCCATCTGGAGTACACCTTGGCTACATTAGTGGGTGTAACACTGAAGAATGGAGCGACGTATCATGCCCTCAGTTTTCCTATTGACGAGATGAGAACACACGGAGAGACAACTGTGTTGAACGTCACGGTGCATGGGCTTCCTCCAGCGATAATAGGTGTGTTGTATGCTGTAAAACAGCTTAGACGTGCCAAACGAATGCATGTCTATACCAGATATCTTACATTATGTTGCTCAAAAACCGTGATAAAATAAGTCACACTATCTAAAATTATGGATAGTTTTCATAAAAGTAATTCAGTTCTGTCAGTTGCAAATGCCACATAGATGTGCCGGTTAGTGGGTCATGCCGTCTACGGTCAAGTTAATGGTTAATGACAATATACACGTGTTTAACATCTCCCCACAGCTTCTGGCCGTTTGTCTGTGGTCAAAACTGGCGACCGACTGACCGTCACCTGGCGGAATATGTTTGCTTCTCCCTGGGACGACCTGAAGTATGAAGTTCACGTTGGAACAGTTCTCGGAGGCGCCGATATTGTAGACAAGCTGTTAACAGAGAATGATGAAATCGCCCTGACTTTAAATTCACGAGATCGGAGATTTGATGAGATTTATGTTACTCTAACCGCTATTGATACATGTGGTCTGTCGACCTTGTCAACACAAACAGTAAGCTTGAACTGAATGCAGTTCATTCATGTTTGCTAAATAATGGTATGATGTATTACAAAACACTAACCCACGGTGCGCCGATTGTTTTGTTTTCTTCAATATATGATATTATAAATAATTATTCGATTTGAATAGTATTTTTATTGAATAATAGAAACTAAACTTTTAAGAACACATTATTCATTTCGTGCACTGCAAAGACGCACACAACATGTCGCCCAGGAGAAAGGTATTCGCCTTTCCATGGACGCAGACCGAGCGGCCTACTGATCTGAAAAGGGGAAAAATGAAGCGTGGATATTATACATACTTTTTCTATACTTACACAGCGTGCGTTTTGTATTCTTCTATAACCTTGGTATTAACATTTTCAATCCACCCTATACACATATACATGTACTTGTGCATGTCAGTGATTGTATCGATTAGTATAGACATGTTGTAGGGGGAATATCCATGTAACTCCCATTTTTTCTAAAGTAATTGAGCAAAGGCCCCAGAGAGTTATTAGGATATTCTCCCTCTTGACACAACCCTACTTTCACACTCTTTCATGTTTTACTATTTGGAAAATAAACGAGAACTTTGTGTAGCCTTATTTGTGCTGTGTGAGTAGTCTTTGGGCGATGCACTCGGCATTGTTCTCTGTCTTTTCGAGTATGCTGAGTTCCATCGCAAGCTCCCCCTAAGAGGGTACGTAAAACCCAAAACTTTTAAAGTAAAATTTAAACATACCAAATTCTTTAAACGTAGCATTTTTGTTATTTCAAATTTCGGCTAAATATTCCTACAATCGCCAGTGGCTAAGGATATGGTGTAAATCCAGCTAGGGTCCATGCAGGTAGCAAAGGCACTGTAAGTCCCCATGGTCCCTTGTATGGTGATCTACCTTCGGTTGCTGCCGATCTATAGCACATTTCTATATTGTATTGTCTTCATAAATAAAATATTTTTACATTTACCAGCTAGTTTTAGACACCATCTGTGATACTCTAGATATTTTACAATCTTTCGATGACTGGTTATGTAACTACTTGAATATAATGTGTATGTCAACCTTTTCTCGTCACTGTATGGCTGAAATATTGCTGAGGTGACGTTAAATTTTAACTCACTCACTCCACCACAAGCGGATGAATACAATGCATAGTACACTGCTGGTTCAGCGATTATTTTATCAATCACCCTATAGTAAATAGGCCCTTAAGAGTGCGAGTTGGGTTTAACGCCGCTTCCAACAGTATATATCACGGCGTGTCATGATGGTATAATCCAAAGCGAAGCAGGTCTTAGACGTCAAACATCAAACCTTGAAACACAATCTGAGAGAACCGAGATTCCATCCTACAACGAAGCTTTCTGGCGTGTCGAAAGGCTGCACATCTCTACGGGGAATTGCTGCGCACTAGTGGATCCGACCAATAAGCCCAGAACAAATGGTAAAGTGTTTATCAGATGTGTTTTGGTTTTTGTCGTTTTGGTTTTTGTAACACAAAAAGTATCTTGTTAGAATTCAAAGATAAAACAAACTTTCAAATAGTTCATTTCATACCGTACTAACATTTGAACTGACTGAATCCATGAAATCGCCATTGGGAGATACACATGCAGTATGCCTATTGTGTGCAGTATGTTTGAACCAACTTCAAGAAGGCATTGTTCGTGTGTATTTTAGACTGTTTTGACCTTTAAGAAATCTTATTTAAGTATAATACAAGCTCAAATTGCTTTTATCGGACTAGGTTATATAGTTCCAGACCAGCGAGATCGACCGTTTTCATATCAATATATACAGGGAATGTTTTCACTTGCTACGGTTCGTGTAAGTCATATCAAGCTACAATCAATATGATAAATACACACTCATACACATATGACTGGAACATTGTTTTACTGAATTTCCTGTCTAAACTTTAAGATATATTACATGTTTGTTGAGGTTACGAAGTGCCGTGAGAGTGAGGCCATATGAAGAGACATGATACATGCATGGGTATTGAGCAGGGTTTGCTCACAAGTTAAATATTGGGTCACTTTCCTTCTTCATGATGTACAGAATTTTGACCATGTTAACATAATTCATAATTAACACCGGCATTAAAACAATTCTATTGATTTGAGAAGTGCATATTATAATCTTGAAAGAAGGGTCCTTCAGCTATAATATTTATCCTGAAATAAAATAAAATTAAATCTGCTTGTGCATCTTGCATGCTTTTAGTGATACGGAATTCAAAAGAAATTAGGTTAAAAACTGTCGTCTTGTTGAAGGCATGAAAATGTTTTAAATGTGCTTGTGTTTGTGTACAAGTGTTTTTTGTGTGGGTGTTTTCGTCGTTAACTCGACGTGTCAATTCTGTTTACAAATGGCTGTTTAATACATAAATACAATATAGCGACATGCTTGACAACGGTACAAGAATCTGTATCGAAACGTCGCACTCACGAATAAAAGAAGTTGTTATCCATAAAGTTTGGTCTATATTGTACTTCCCAACTTCTAAAATGCCACTCAAAGAAGTTAATATAAAAATAGATCCCAAAATAGTTCAAAGTTAATTTAAACCTACCACTATTTTTAATCGTAGCATATATGTTATTTTAATTTATGACTAGATTATCTAAAATTGCCAATAGCTGAAGGGAAGGTGTAAATCCATCTAGGGTCCATGCAGGAAGCAAATGTACTGTAAGTCCCCATGGTCCCTAGCATGGTGATCTACCTTCAGTTGCTGGCGATCTATAGCCTGTTTTTAGATTGTCTTGTCATTTATAGTTAAAGTATTTTAGATTTAATAACCAGTTTTAAATTTATTTCTGTGATTATTTAGTTGTTTTACTGTCCTTTGCAGACAGGTTAATTTATTTGCTAACATTATTTTGATTCATTTATATATGTACAACTTTCTTGGTCACGATATGGCTGAAATACTGCGGATGTGACTTTAAATATTAACTCACTCACTCACTCACATAAATAAAACACTATATTTATGTAAGTGTATACTTCTGTTTGATCATCGGATGCTATTTACATACTGTCGATTTATGTGTGAGATTGTTTTATTAATGGATGTATATGCATGATCGCTCAACCATGTATACTTACACAGGTGACATAATATACCCGAGAAATCGAGAAAGTAAAGTCCCACAGAAATAATTTCCCTTTTCGACACACCGAAATACTTCCCATACCTCATTTTACAACTATAATCATCACTATTGGTAATATTACTATCAGTATGTTTCAAAACTATTAACACAATATGTCCATAAACTATATTTAAAACATTTGTCGTCCTCGTACACATGTCAAAATATACCTTGGAATGTCAGCGTGCATGAAAATCTCTCCATGCTCCTGCATTGCTAACGTGAGCATTCAAATTATCTATTTGAAATCGTTTTTGACAAGAAGGACAAATGCACATCACATCATCATGCAATTCAACATTTCGTTTCAGAGCATATTATGCAACTGCACTGTATGCAATGTCAGGGAAAGCTCGAATCAGGTTGTTTCACCTTCTCTGTTAGTGGGCTTGTTGGGAGCAGTGACTGTGTACCGTGCAGGGACGTCGATATGGACATGTGGCATGCCACTTCCTGTAGGCACCTACTTCATCCTACTTTAAAAATATTTGAAATATGCCCATGTAGTCTTTTTTCGTAAACAGCAGTTACAGTGCCCCTGTTAGATATTGATCTGAGCATGTTCACGAAACCAGCCAAGCATGTATTTCATCCCTTCAGACATTTCTGTAAACTTCCCTGTTCACGATATTAGGCAAATTCTCGGAGACTCCCCTGTGACATTGCACAATGTCTTATTGTTGCAAAACGAGCCAGCTTGACCAGACCCAGTGCATCGACGGCTTTCGGCAGATGGAGGTTGTCGTTAGGCGTTCTCAATAATTATACAGTGGCATGTTTACGCCATTGTTGGCTGTCATATGCAGTATATTACAACAATCCATTGAAAGACAAGCAGGAAGCCATGACAATAAAGTCTTTATGCTTTACAAGAGAGAAGTGAGGTAAAACATTAAAGTCACATCGGCAATATATCAACCTTTACCTGACCATACCAGGTCATATGTTTATAAACGGTAAATACATGATAAGTCTGTCGACAAAGGACAGTAAAACAAGTTGGATATCACTGTTAGATATCACTATCACTATAGAGAACAATACCATATGAAACGGGCTAATGATCGCCAGCATCTGAAGCTAGGTCACCATACTATCAGCCGTTGGGACTTACAGTACATTTGCTTCCTGCATGGACCCTAGCTGGATTTACACCATCCCTTCAGATACTCACAAGGGAGGATGTAGTGGGAAACGGTTGCAATCAAGCCACATGGCTGAACAATATTTATCGACAGTTTGCAACTAATTAAACTCTAAAGCTGAGGCATAAAAAACAATTTATTTAAGTTCATGAAACGTTTTTTGCAACTATGAAATCCAGCAACTGAAACCCATGTAAACCACGAGCAGAAATGATGGCTGCATTGAATGACTGTCAAAACGTCCACCTGTGACGTCAGCGTGGATAATGAAGTCAACACTATGCAACACTCGCTGGCATATCCGTTTGTTGGTTGGTTGTTGTTTAACGCCGCACTCAGAAATATTCCAGCTATATGGCGGCGGTCTGTAAACAATCTAGTCTGAACGAGACAATCCAGCATGAGTATCGATCCACGCAACTGGAATACGATGACATGTGTCAATCTAGTCAGTGAGCTTGACCACACAATCCTTTCAGTCGCCTCTTACGTCAAGGATGGGTTGCCGAAGATCAATTCTAACCTGGATCTTCGTAAGCAGACGATTATTTTTTAACTACGTTTCTCTGTTGTCAAATGAAAATTATTTTTCACTCTCCCCAAAAAGAAACGGATAGGTATATGTTCACAAATTTAATCTGCTACCTTTAAAGTGAGATAACACATGTAATTCTGGATCATTTGCAGCATCCGTTCCCAAAACTACTCTGCACCGACATTGTGAAATTCTGGCCCATTCCTCTTGCAATGCCTGCAACAGTTGATCTAACGTCTGGGTGATTGTTGACGTTCACGTACGCGTCGGTCGAGGTCATCCCACAATGCTCGATGGGGCTGAGGTCGGGCTATTTCAAAGGCCATGGAAGCACTGTAATGTTCTCATTCTGAAGATACTGGTACTCTTGTGAAGTGCATGTTGACAGGCAGCGACAGATTGAGACTCCCCAGCCTCCGGACGTCCAATGGCAATGTTCCGATTTACAGCAGTGAGTAGCGGAATAACTATATTTTTTTCACTTAGCTTAAAAAATGCCAATAACCGTCCAGAAGCAAAACAAGTCTTAGCCAATGTTCCTGCACGCGTACGATTCCTCAGATCTGCTCCTTTTCTCCATGACATTTTCATGCAGTTGACACTTTCGAACGTAAACGTGCATTTAAGTTTCCGAAGATGCTTTTTAGCACTGTGCATTTCGTTTTGATGACGAAAATATAACATATCAAACACTAAGTTTGATAAATATTTGAAATTTATCATATCAATATCACCTATGCCTTTCTATTTGGGAGGGTATATACACAATATATGCAACTCAGCGACCATCCTACTGTTTCTTGGCGTTAGTATGGGTCCGACAAAAGGACGACATCAGATTCGAATCGTCCCATGGCGAAACAAGATGGATCATATTCGATTACGTGGACCTTGTTCTTTACTGCTCGTGCATGTCGATCATGATCACGCAGATGATGTAATGAAGATGGGCTGAAATAGTGTTCGGGAAAAGAATCTCTTACAAGGAGTGTCAAGTTTCTTCTCCTTCGCAACCCAATATTCGTTGTTGTCAAAAATAGATCGAAGGATGCTGTCATGCGTGTTCTTTTTGCTTTATTACACCGTCGTTTGCCATGCATTGTTCACAACTTCCTGGTACAGTGTACTTGCATCAGTATCCAGACCTGTTTATACCCAGGGTACGGTTGCCCGGAATGTAACACTGTCGTAGCAGAAGCACAGAAAACAGTTGTGATATTTCTTCTTGTCCCCGACAATATTTGGATGTATATCAAAAGCAAGATCGTAAGTATATTATACATTCGTGTATATATTTCTTTATCTGTGGATATGTGTATCTGCACTTTACAGATGTACGTAATAGAACCAACGAAAATAATTTAGAATCTTCACAAAATAACGCTAAAGTGACATTATGACCAAATATATCAGCCGGAATTGGTTTTAAGAAAGTTGGTGCATACAAAGGTGACCTCCTGATAAGTTACTTTCCCAGGTTTTATTTTTAAAAGGCGCTACTTGCACGTATGCAAAATGTGTTGTTTTGTTTTCACTGAAAGTAATGTCTTACTGGCCTCTGGGGTCTTTAAATGTCTTCTCGTCGGAAACCACACGACCAATTTTTTATCAATGAAGCTTCACATGCTTGTTCCCACCAATGACGACAGCTAAATTTGCCAAAGAATTTCCAGTCCGAATTATTAAAATAGTGTTCAGTATAAGTTCAAAACTCGCCTTTGTTTATGTATGTACATGTTGTTATTGAGTTTAGTTTTACGCCGCACTCAGCAATATTCCAGCCATATGACGGGTATGTACATGTAGTTAGTAATTTGGTTTACATGATGCATTCATGTAACATATGTTTCGTGTTTTGCGATTAACCTTAGTGTGACGACCATCACATGTTAATACTCTAAGTGTCCGGAGTTTACCCTGAGTGCCTGACAGGCTGACATTCCACATGGCTGTGTCTCCTAACGAAACCTCCTTTTGTTATTCAGCACTTAGAATGACATTTCACAAGTAATATATATTTCAGACGAAATAGACTTAGGAAGTTAAACCTTTGTCTAAAGGTTTTGAATGAACACCAAGACATTCTCCTATTTGTCAGAATGCATTGTGTTACACTTTCAATGTATTGCATAAAATTTTTAAGTTGTTGGCTGTTTATTACAGAAACAAAGTTGGCTTCTCATCAAATAAAAAAACGTAATTATCTTCTAACACTGTTTTCAGAAAGTATACTAACTGTGTATAACATAACAGCAAAGTGGAAGTTTATACAGCAAAGTGGAAGGAGAGTATTGAAATGTTTTAAGATCTGCTCCAGAAAGGAGCACTACCACCAAATTCAGTTGAAGCCTAATGACATCCTCATTGCCACAGCCTAAGTCATGTAATACAAAAATAAAATTCGCATCTGGGTCTAACGCCCAAAAGACACATCTAGGGATCATGGTTGACATGTGTACCTAGTTTGATTAAGCTATCACGAACAGTTTAGGAGATATGCTTCGGACAAAGTCTGACGGACGTACGGACGAACAGACGTACGTACGGACGTACGGACGGACGGAACTCGTTTCTATATCATAACATAACATAACATGACATAACATAATATGAATTCTGATGTCGCGTATCGGTCGTGACACGTGCACTTTGTGCACAATGAACTTACTCACGTTTTGCACGTCATGACACGGCTTACAGAATATCAGCGTCTCCGGGCCTTGGGTATGCTGGAGACTGGAATGGCCCAAAATGAAGTGGCCATACATTTTGGTGTCAATCGAAACATGATCTCATCTCTGTGGAGACGTTTTCAACATAATATGAACACGAGAGATTGGCCTCGAACCGGCGTTCATGCGGGATGTCACATCAGCAAGACAACAACATTCGGCTGACCCATCTAAGGAACCGATTCCAGGCTGTCAGTTTGACTGCTCGGACCATTCCTGGCTTACGTCCACAATCAGTTCCAGGACGATACGGACCCGACTGAGGGACAGCCTGCAAGACGTCCACTTCTGCTCCAACGTTAACGACAGGCACGTCTTGCCTGATGCACACAACATCTACGTTACAGAAGACAAGATTGAGATGGTGTTTTCTTCACTGTCGAGATTTGATCGGGACAGCTCAGATGGCAGGGCAAGGATGTACAAACGACGAGGTAAACAGTATGCTGATGCGTGCATTGTTCAACGTTGTTCGGTTTGGTTGCGATTGCGTAATAGTATGGGGGAACATCACATCTCATGATCGGACACAACTTGTCATTGTCAATGGCAATCTGACAGGTCAGGTCTGCGAAACAGGGATGAGATCATTGGACCTCATGTGCAGCCGTTCATTCAAGGTCAGAGACGTAAATTCACGTTTCAGCAAGATAATGCCCGACCACTCCGGTACTCCCTTGTCCAGCAGTTTCTCTGGACCTGTCCCTTATCGAGCACGCTTGGGGTGAAATGGAGCCCGGAATCAGCCATTGACGTTAGATGAATTTAGAGAAGCGTTGGTTCACACAATGAACAGCATTCCCCAAGCTGACTTCAATCGTATAGGGTCGTCTATGCGTCGTCATCTCCCGGTTTCATGAGCACTCTTCGAGTTTTGGAAACCATTAATGTGTTACACAATACAATTTGAAAACAAGGGTTAGGTCGTACGGGGTGGGTGTGGGGTGTGGGGGGGGGGGGGTTAATGTTTAAGACTACTTTCCAGTCCAGCTGTCTGGCGACGATGTATAATTAGTCGTGACTAGACCAAACAATCCAGTAATCCACATTATCAGCATCGACCTACGCAATTGGCTTACGATGTCATTTGTCAACCAAGTCAGCGAGTCTGACCACCTGAACTCGATAGTCGACTCTTACGACAAGCATGAGTTGCTGAAGACCAATTTTAACCCGGATCTTCACGGGTCTCTTTTTGAGAGTATTTGTCCTGACTTACCCCGGCTTATGGTGCAAGGCCGCTCTGATGCATGTTACAGTTTAGCTTGACAGAACCGATCAGTTATTGGTTATGCACCAATTGCAGAGCTCTAGACATGGTAACAAAGTATCCAGTCTACCACCTTTTGACTGACCGTGGCTCCCTCTGCTTGAAAGTAACTCCCAGCGTCTGAAAGAGATAAAAGTCATATGATAACCCAGGGATGTCCTAATAAGTATAATTGTCCATTTACTCAAATTGCAACAAAATTCTGAGGCTCCCAGTTGGATCACTACGGTTCAATAATCACCTTCCTTGTACTGTTGTAGTGTTCGGCAGTATATATATTAGTGTTTCTCACATGTAAGGGAAGGACTGCGGTGATACGTTCTTGTCATCCTTCAGTGAACATCGACAGAAAGGAAGGATGGTGTCTGTACAATGCTGTATGGTGTTCTGGTTCTGTACACTTGCTACGTGGAATCTCAGTACAGGATTGGAAGCAAATGGGTAAGAAAGTATTTCTGTTTTATCACTTAGCCGGTCAAAATATATCCACTGGTATTCTCTGAAAAAAGATCAAACCTTAATATCGTTTTTCAAAAATTAAAGATATTCTCTAAGCTATCTGATTTTTTCTGTGTACTGTAAACATGCACCTGTTGACAGTGAGATATACTGATCTTTAGTCAGCTGAAAAAAGGCCCTTTATTATTGATATTTACTCATTATGTGATTGTTATGAGCAAAGTTTTCATATTGAGCTACATGCTAATTGACTAATTTATTAAGCTTGACATGGGAACGGTCTGTATGATCTGGTTTGAAATCATAGAAATCTTACGAGATTTAGCTAATGGTGGTCTCAAACACCTTAAACACGCTGCACCTTCCTCCATGTTTTCCAGTATTGTATCATTTAAAATATCTGCTTTTAACTCTAACGCAGACTGCACTACTTGGAAAGTATTTGTGTAACTAAAATGTGTCTATTTTCTACACACAAGTGGTCCATTATTTCATCAGCTCAAGGGTTTCATGTACAATACTTGTTTTCCAGACTTTCTGACTCTAGATTACTGGAATGTTACCTTGTACATTTTTTTTTTGCTGTGAAGATGTTAATCAGTTTACTTCTACAGTCCTCTGTAACAATAATATGTATTCTCGAAATGACACTGTTTGTTCCGAGAGTGTAGTATCTTTAAAGATTTTGGCGAGAGAACATATGTCAAGTAATACCAAGGATAACAAATTGTCTTATAGCATAACATATCATTTCAATTGGGAAATCAGTTCTTCGAAGTCAGTCATTCTAATTGGTCAGTCATGTTACATGACGGAGATTAGTTAGATTTTTATTTTATGTTCAGGAAGCCCATCGAATATAACACTGCCCGTGAGTGAGTGGTCATAAGATATGTTCAATATGTTCACAAGCATAGACTTAGATTATATAAAGCCGTTTGCATCTCAGGTAACAAGACGTAACACGCCATTAAAGTAAGGACAACTGATATTACCTCAAAATAGTGTAACATGACAATACCTTGTATCGTCGGGAAACTCATTCTTATTGCAAATGGCGGCTCTTGGAAAAGAACATTACAGGTAATGTCTTTTCAATTACCTGTTTGTGAACATTTAATAAAGATATTGGACCTATCAGGCTATCATAGCATTATGGCTGATATATTTTGTAATCTGATAAGAAACATACTGGTTTTAGTATCAAACTGGAAGTACACCATTGACTGTGTGTTGGCAGAAATTTAAGATGACACTCTCGAGCTAAATCTCCTCGAAAACAGATATGTCACCATACCTTATGATGATTAGTGATTATATTTAAGGTACAAAATCCCGTAAATATATGCCATCTGACTTCACAAATGGTTTAAGTGTGGTTGGGCTTTGAATAATAAACCCGTTATGGTATGTGCCCGGGATGTTCAGTGCATGAAGTAGAGTGGGGTGAGGTGGGGTGGGGTGAGGTGGTGATGCTTTAGCTGATGAAAACAGTCTCCGATCTATTCTAATTGTGGGTTAGGTATAATATATTTCACATGGGCACTTGCGTGAAAACAACGAGAGGTGTGCCACAGTTCACAGTTTGAATGTGCAGGGCGTGAACTGAATTAATGCTGACAATGACAACAATACATATGTTCAACTTTTTGGGCTTGTGTGTTTCTTTTTTGTTGAAAGGTTTATATTAAAGGGCAGGTAAACTCAACCCAGAAGCTTTGTAGATCTTAATACTTTTTTGGACAAACTTAATCACAAATTGAGATAAAAACGGGAAGGCAAAATCGTACCCCCAAACGACAAATATCCGAATTACCCTTCCATGGATTAAACGGGTTCTGGGTTTTGCATAATTTGGGCTATAAAAGGAATTACAGAGAGGAAACAGTATTCCACTGTGACAAGTTCACGGTGGTATATATTTCCAATTCTAAGAGGGGTGTTCACTTTCGTACGTGTTCGTAAATAAGACACTGGAAATGAGTCCCCAGTAATTGGATGTTGTTCACATGCATGGATAGTTGTAGGCATTTCTCAGTAAAGATGCGTTTGAATGCATGTGTGGGGTGAAGAAAAAATGCTATCTCCAAGTCTTACTTTCCTTTCAGTGTAAACGTAGAGGCGTATACAACTTACAGGTCATCACGTTACACAACGAAGTGTGGGTTTTGGAAGTGGGGCCGGTGCACAAGATACAGGTAAAAAGTTCTGTACTTAAAAACATTGGTTATCATTCATAATGTTCTTTTTTGAATATATACATCTTCCTGATTGGACTAATCTCCCTGTTAATGGCTTTTGAGCGATGATTTAGTTATGTTCTGATGACATTTTCTGAAGGTCAGGGCATCACCGTTGACCTCTATGACAAACGGAAATCCCCTTTCAGATCTGTAGTGACCAATCATAATCGATGCCCGCAATACCTCCGAATATTAAAGGAAATTGAAAAAATCCATTTATACGCATGCAAAAATTTCCTCGGAGTTAAAATTAACACTGTTAACGCAGTGATTAATGGTGAATGCGGTAGGTACCCAATGCACATTCCTACAAGCATTAAAGTTATTAAGTACTGGCTAAAACTGTTGATTATGCCTTCAAATCGCTTACCCAAGAAGTGTTATAATATGATGTTGTTATATGATAAAGGTGGACAAAAAAACTTGGCAACCAATGTAAAAAACTTTTTATATTCTATTGGTTTGGGAATTACATGGAAAACACAATATGTCGAATCACCTACGTTATTCATACAATCCTTAACGACAAAACTAAAATATACGTATATTCAAACATGATGTGAAAGGATATCCTTATCAAATAAATGCATGTATTATTCATTGTTTAAAAATGCCATAGTCCTTGAGTCATATCTATCCTGTGTTAATGTTAAAAAGTTTAGAATAGCACTGGCACGATTCAGATGCTCTTCTCATGATTTGTTGATTGAAAGAGGCAGATATATTAATGTAAAAAGAGAAAATAGAATATGTACACTTTGTAATGGAAGATGAATTTCATTTTCTCCTAATGTCCATTTTTTGACAGGTTGCGAACAAAATATATTAAAAGATATTACTATGTCCATCCAAATGTGATAAAATTCTCCTCACTGTTAAGTAGTAAAAATCCAGTTCTTCTTCAAAATATTTCAATGTTCATTTACTATGCTATGATTACCCGATCTAAATTCCTCTCAAATGTAACATAACTTTATGTACTATAGGCCTGTGGCCTTCTCAGTGCAAATAAAGATTATTATCATATTATTAAAGGATACATGATATAAATATTGTTACGAAGTTGCACATTCCTGTGTTGACAATATTTGAAGGCATCGTAAGAGAACACGTTTTCTGCTACCAGGCAGAGGCCGGTCACAAATTACAGATGCAAATCAGGGTACAGATCAACAGATAACAAAGGCTGCCCATATCGTAAGTGAATTGTGCTACTTGGACTGAGGGACGTCTGGCCTCTCTACAATTGTTGTCATAATGATCTGATCATCTGTATACCTTGATATGTATAATATAAGGTTGGACGGGTCGTGGAATGTATTCTGGTAGAACTGTTGATTCTAAACTTGATTGTCATACACAAACATGTTTTTGTAAGGCTCACTAATGCATGCAAACATGCTTTCTTTCTTTTAATCCCATCTAGGCAAATAGTACAACATACCTCAGAATTCTCATGATTTGAAATTGATCGTTTCAGTCACATACTGTAACAATTAAACACCATTTAAACATTGCAGCTGTATGTGACGATCTGATCAACCCCGCTGCTTGCAACATCGACTACAGGGCATCTCACATCGTCAACAGTGACGGCAGGACACAGTACAAGAGTGGGGGCAGCTGTACCTCCCCTGGGACCTGTGACAACTGTAATGAAGGCTTTTACCCCACCAATGAACGCTGCAGAAGTACGTGCATTAAGGCTCAGTCGATTCATTCATATCGGGGACGTGTATGTGCCGCCATTCGTGTCGCGGAGTTACTTCCCTTTGGTATGCTATAAACCTACACATGCGGGTTTGAATCCCCGATTTTGTTTCTTGTGCTATCAGCGCCATACTCGTGGTTTGTACTAATATCGTAAACGCCATTTATATCTTTTTTCCTCACAGTAAGCTTGCATGACTGGAAATGAGGTGTTGAGCACAGTTGGCTCACTTGTAAAAGCTTTTGTGACCATGATATATTTCTCCGTTATCTGCGTTCCAAGCTCAAAATTCACGTTGTCACATATTACCATTGCCAGTGTGCAGCGCCATCAGTAACTGTGATCTGGAGACATGCACCAGCAGCAGCAACCAGGTGTGTAGTCGCTGTGAGGGGGTCTTGCTGGACCAGGCAGGACACAGGGCATATGTGGCTTCTTCTGATAGGAGATCATGCATACGTAAGTTGCCATTGGTGAATTACGAGTCAACAATATATCCCAAGTTACACAAATGCATGTTGTTAGGTTCCTACTGATATAATCACAGTTCATCGAGTTATGAATAAAACAACATACAAGCAAACCCTCAGAATTTTCAATCTAAACATATTACTTCTTCTATTCCCTGGTCTTTTATTACTGAAATGGGTTTTATTGATCCATCTATTTGTATGGTATCATTCGATTCTATCTCTGGATATGTCAAATAAAACAAAATCGTTTTTAGTCAAAAGCCAGGAAGTGGACATCGGTTTCATGTATATTGTTTCTTATTACAACAGATCATGTCGAAGTAAGACTGACTGACTGACTGAGTTTGCTTTTACGCCGCTTTTAGCAATATTCCAGCAACATCACGGCGGGGGACACCAGAAATTGGCTTCACACATTGTACCCATGTGGGGATTCGAACCCGGGTCTTCGGTGTGAAGAGCCAACGCTTTAACCACTAGGATACCCCACCGCCCCTGTCGAAATAAGAATATGCCATGCCGTCAACGAACAATACAGATTTAAATACTTAACCGACCATGCTGTAAAGCCAGATCCCACATTTGTGTCTACAGAGGCGTGTTCGTGGCGGAGTGACAGCACCCGGTGTTATCCCGGAACCTGCAGGAACGAGTACGCCAGTAACTGTGTCTGCTCCAGCGGCTTCACAGGGAATCATTGTCAGACAAGTGAGTTGACGCTACCTGGGAATACAAGTAGCAAACAACAAACACTTAAAGCTTCTTTTTCGTTTGCAAGGTGTAAATGACAGGTGCTGCCAGTAGCGCCAGGCATGCTTACCTTTTTCTCGAAGACCTTGTGCCATCATTGATTTTCGGTGATTCATTCATTATATACTTTTCAGCGCTATATGTTGCTTCAGGATTCTTTGAATCTGTTTCTATGGATGATCGGCATTGGCCTTTCACTGGCGTTGATTTTCCATATTTAAGTAGTTCCAATCGTTTGGCGAAATCAAATGGACACCGTATGAATAGAAACCTTTGACCTGGAAATGTCAACGAAATTGTAAATCTTTTGTACTGTCGTTTATCGTATTTGTTCGTCTATTTTGTACATTCGTTTTTGTTTATACGATACAAGTATGTTACAGTAACAACGAAGCCCACAATACACCTCAACCTCCTTAGACTGACCGCCAGCAACGGTGACACGGCAGAGGCACCTCCCAACATCAACAGTGGTCCATCTCAGTCCACCAGCTGGTCAAACATCAACTCTCCATCCAGAATGTACTATAAGTTTACGGCTGAGTACAAAATGGTACCTCCATCCAGACATGCCTTCATTGAAGACTTCCGTGTGGGAATTGTCAGTGGTTCTGCTACATTCAAACTAAAGAGAGGTATGTCGGATATCAGAGGGCACAGTATGCATAATGTGACATTTTGCTGCATACGTTCGAAGTTGGAACGTATACCTAACGTGTCAGGTATTATATTATACAGTTAATCTGGCTTTACAACGGTATATACGGTGGTGAATTCATAATCAAATACCCTTTCCACATTCAAGTCGACTGTTCAATTCCGACTATATCACGAGCATGCGTTTATGTATCACCATCAAACAGCGATAAAATGATGTGTCGGCGAGAACATAACCTGAATCACCTAACTGATCAACTCGTGCTTCTTGTTTCATCATTATCTGAAAACATTGTTCACTCAGCTGACTGTGTTGTTGTACCAAGGTGCAGGTGTTGTCTCCACTAAGGTCTATAACTGTGGAGGAGCCAGCCGAAGCAGCCCGGACACAGACCTGTACACCTGTGAAGGAAACCCACCAGGGACGTCTGTACTATCTCTGCCCTTCCAACACAGAGATGTGTGAGTAGTGGGGAGGGGCTAGCTACGATACAGACACAGTGCGTTATTTTGAATGTTTTCATCTTTCAGCTGGGAATCTGAATGTCAGATATAAACGAAATAAAACCAAAAATATGAATAGTCCAAACGAATAATTGTATATATAAGTCTACTATCAATATGATCATATGTACACTCGGTATGTTGACAAGTTAAGTGGCCACTGCTGTGTACAGTGTAAGTTAGTCAACAGAACGTTGATGAACTACAGTGCAACTGTTTCTCAATTGATATAATTTTCACCATTTGTAGAATTCTGTAAATATTTTGACATGATTGTTTTCAGTATGGAATTCACTTATTCAACAAGTAATGGAGGGTATGTGAAGGTCCGGAACAAGGAGAGTAACACACTAGCGACCTACTACTACAACGGTGCCACACAGACCCACACCTTTAATGTGTCCATAGACCTGGTGGATCCCTATCACTGTACTGGTACTGCTGCCTGTGATGGCAGCATGCTGACTGTTCCCGATGTTATCAAGACTGTAAGTATATGACCATAGCTATATTTCACACCCGATGTTGATGGTAGACAGGGAGAATGAATCTGTTACTTGTTTCAGCCCACAGTGAACTTCCGCTGGAGTGGCTGGTCAGATACTGATGCAGGAGTCGACTACTTTGTCAAGGACGTGTATGAACTCCACGCTGTTGGGGATGTACTCAGGGATAAACGTCGTGTTAAGACTACAACGTTGACAAGCTCAACGGTGAGGAATTGTGGTTTCAATATTTACATGAATACAAATCATGGTTGATCATTTGCAGTCTCGTGAATATAGTAAGCGCTATGTGAATGCATGCGCGTGTGCACGTGTGTGTGTGTGTGTGTGTGTGTATACATGTGCTTACGCACGTGTGTGTGTTACCTTCACAAATAAGTAGTAAAAATAAGTACTACTACTTGATCCAGCTACAAAACATCTGAACTGACACGAACATGACACTTGAACTGACAAGGACATTAATTCCATTGACAATCGATCTGTCACGGTGTGTGGTCAAGTGTTCAGTTTACAGATGTATGTATTTTTTCTACATGTTTCAGACGTCCAACAGCTACACACTGACTACGGCGGGCGTGTATTCTGTCGTCCTAACTGCCTATGACAAGGGAGGTAATCACAGAAGTACAAGAAGAATCCTGATATATGATGGTACTTCGACTGTAACAACACGAGCAAATACATCTCTCCGTGTGACAACAGCATCATCAGCAACATCAGAGTGGCAATCTACGTCATCATCAGTGACAGTAGACTGGACCAACAGATACATCAACACAGTCCACCACAACAACAAGTGGCTCCATGGCGTGGCTTCTGTTGGTGACATCAGCTCGGACTATGACGATAAGGAGGGTGACAGAAGTGTGGGTGCCATCAACAATGTTCAAGGTTGGCACAATTTGCAAGCTTGTTTAAATAGAACATATACATGTTCTGGAATCTAATATATAATGACACATTTATCACAAGAAAACAACAATCCATCATTGGTGTATACACACTTATTCAACGAAGCAACTAATAATGGCCATATAGAAGCATTCATAATCGTTTTGTTTGTTAACTTTTAACCCTGAAATCCCAAGCATCTCCCTCTTCTGATAAATGAGTATGGTCATGTATATTCAACAGGTGTAACACAATTCTTGTCGTCATACAAAGTCGACCACCAAGGAGGGTCGTCCATCACCAGTCCACCAGCTGATAACCTGTTCACCAGTCAAGGTCTGAGTCAGTCACAGACCATAACACCCTCACTAGTGGACGGGGACACTGTACGCTTCTGGATACGAGCCTATGACATCAGACGGGAATTCCTTGAAGAACATGTGACAGTCCACATCGACACATCACCCCCAGTCATAGAGAACCTTTGGCTAACCAGGGGAGACCGACTCAACATCAGTGTACATGGAGCAGAGGAGTTTTCCGAAATGACGCAAGTCCTTGTTTTAATATGGCGTTAATTAATTAATTATTATAATTCAGCAGCATTATTGTTAGTTCATTTCTAGATTAACTTTAAGAATTTGGATAAATAAATATTTTGACTAAGTAAATAAACATATCATGAGATGTATTTTCCCCTCCGTCCAACTTTACCTAAGTACTTCCGAAATGACGCAAGTCTTTTGTTTGCTTATGGTATTCATTAATAGATAATTATACAGAAATAGTATTATTTTTGGTTCGTTTTTAGATTCCCTTTGACAAACATTAGAGACTTATATCGGGGACATGACCTGTATTTTGGCCTTCGTCCAACTTTACCAGAGTACTACTCAAAACAGTGGACTACCTTGATCACGATAAAATATCTCCGAAACAACGGTCTGATGTGATGAATTAAATCAAACTTTGTTATGCAATTTCAGAATGGAGTGGATTGCATACGATGAGCACAGTGGCTTGGAGACGGTGTCATGGCGTATTGTAGATAAATACCGGGGTTTAGACATCGTGCATGGAGTTCAGCACATCACGGCTCAAGGGAACACAAGTGTAAGTAGTTTTCAGTACACACACCTATGTATGCCATAGTTGCACTTCTTGCGGTAATGGAACATGCGCTTTACTCCATCACTTCTCTTTGTTAAACACACTTTATCACATATTTGACAATGGGGTTGGTCAGACACCATCAATAATATTAATGACAATATGTCTCAAAAGCTAACTGTATTGTTACAAATATGTGGTATGTAAATAACACAGAGTATTGCTGACTGCAAGAGCGCCTACACTGATGCCCCAAGGGGAGCTAACTGTTACTGCACGCCAGCCAAAGTTTGCTACCATCGTCACTTCCAAGTAAAGCCCATCGTAGTAGACAGTAGTCTCCCACATGGTGGAATATTCAGCAACAAAGCAGGGGATCACGACTCTGACTACTATTATCTAGAGGTCAATGTGACAAACCACGCCAGCTTAAAACAAAGATGGAGTTTAAAGTAAGTCAAACTTTTCGTATGATTGATGGAAATCGCTTCTATGCGTTCAATACAAGTATATATGATTTCCCTGTTGATCAATATACATGATCTGTTTTCTAACATGCTGTTCCACGACCTTGTCCAGGTTACAGTTGATACAAGCCCCTCATCCTGGCGTTGTTAAGGATGGTCAGATAGGGAACCCGGAAGTGGACTACCAGCAACATCTCCAACTCTCCAGCCAATGGGGGCGGATTTTTTGACAAAGAGCAGAGCGGAGTCACCCTTTACCAATATAAATTTGGGCCTCATCACTGTCTGCAAATGAATTTGGAGTTAATAAATCTTCATTTGAGGTAAATATAGAACGTCAGCGTTTAAGAATACACAGTTTTGACTATCCTTGAAACAAATTCTGTTTGCTGTAAAGGGGAAAACGGGCTGTGTGAGTCATGTGAATGGATCACTGAAAACCAGTGATGACACCATGTTCATGCCAAAAGGCTAAGCATCTCCTGCCCTACAAGTATCATACTCCATTCACAACAGTTGCCTAAAACTGGAAGTATTTTCGCAGTACCCCTGCCATGCGGCGACTACCTGAAAACAAACCAGACAATCATGTGATTGATGAATTAGAAAATGTGGTGAATGTAGATAATATGGAAGTAACATGTGTGCGTGCATGGGTGGGGCGTGCATGCTCGCGTGTGTGTGTGTGTTTCTGTACTGGAGATAAGATGAAATGATGTTGTTTTTCTCTTGTAAAAATCACACAAATCTGTCTAAATATTTCGGATCATTCACTCATCACATGTAGGTCACGAAAACCTATTCCACATCCGCCTCCTGGACAGCGCCCTCTGTCGGCAAGTATCACGTGACAGTGGTGGCCTTCAACCGAGCACTGGGAGCATCTGACCCAGTGTGTTCTGACGGAGTGACTGTAGACACAACACCACCCAGTGTCAGTGAGGTGGCAGTGAGAGACTCTAGGGTGATGGAGGGGCTGGTCAAGTCATCAGATAATGTTGTGTGGTTCATCGACGCCCACAGGAGACGTACCCTGGTGGTCAATCCAGATGGCAGTTGCAGGTACAACAGTTTAATGAAAAGTGTATGCGTTTTTTTTGTATTTTTCTTCTAATTCTGTGATACGTGACTGTCCAGTGTGATGGTCATACTTCCAGTATCATTGAAAGTACTTAATTTTATTTCTCATTTTCACATAATACCACGATAGATGAAATCCGGTTGGAGGTTTAAAAACGTAATTGTAATTTTGCCTGAAGAATTAGCAATAAACATCAATGCTGCTGATACCAGGAGGATAACAACTGGATATGCAACAGGTGACTGTTGGACCATATTAAAAATTAGCATTGTGTCTGATTGAATAGTTTCTGACATTATTCTGGATTTATGTTCGGGGCTGTTGTCATCGGTAATTTACATTGTCTTATTTGGAAGAAGGAACATTGTCGTCTTTCTAATTCTTGAAACGACAATTTGTCCTGAATGATTTGAGTTTTGATTTTACATCTGAACTCAAGGCTATGCACATGTTCTTATAAAAGAATCCTACTTTCCCCCGATATGAACGCAATTTCACGATGTGATCGTCGACGTCATGATTAGCCGACTTTGGATCATGCCCACAGCCAGTTCAAGTTTGTCTCATCAAATTCAACATCAAATTCGATGCCACCTATCTGTAATTAAATAGTCATTTGGTAACGAGGATAACTCTAAACCTATTTATCTTTAAACAGTGTCCTCATTATAAGTAATCAGTAACTCACAAGCAACATTAATATCGTTTACAATACTCCAGTATACAGTATACAGTATACAGTTAGCCATCACACAGATACATCATGTAACTGTCTCCAGTTCCAAGGCCACGCCAGTAGATGACCAGAGAATGTCCCTGTTTCCAATACATCGATACAACAATGGAAGTGGGATGCAACTTGGGATCAATCCTGAGTGTAAATCTTTACTAGCATTGCCTGTCAGCTTCACCAACTTACTCTATGTCTACAGGGAACACCACGTGAGTACCTTATCTAATGAAGATCGCAATGAAGTACCAACATGCACACCCTTTGTGTATATTTTAATACTCATTATTTGTGAAACTTAACAATGTTTTCTCCAGCTTATCATATCAGTATTTGATTATTTGTGTACAGTAACAACGTTTTTATCCGTATCTCAGTTCAGTTTTTGATCATGTGTCGTCTATTTATAAACTGTACACTGCTTTCAGTAAAGTGTTTGATTGTTTCCCAGCTCTTCGTAAACTGGACTGGCAGTGACTCTGAGAGTGGTATCTATGACTACGAGCTGGGGCTGATGTCAGATCCTTCTGGTGAAGCAGCTCCAGATGTCCTGCCCTACACGTCCACTCATCATCATCCTCAGTATCAGGGCTACCATCCTCGTCTCAGTGAGGGGCAACAGTTCTACATCGCCATCAAGGCCATCAACAAAGCTGGCATCTCAACTGTCAGAGTAAGGGCACACAAGAGAATCATTTATGTTTCATGTTGTATGTTTATGAAATATGTATCAATTTCTTTGGACTGATGACTCTTTGCGTAAACACACGTATTTGAACGAAATGACCAGATATAACTGTTTTCATTAAAGGTTGTTGGACCTGTCACCGTGTATACACGATACCCTGCATTTACTGGATCAGTGACAGTGACGCTGAGACACAACTATTTGATTGCACGTTGGCCAGAGACAGCATTCACAGACACTGGGTATCTAAAATATGAAGCTGCAGTAGGTATGTGCAGTCGTTATCGCTCTAATATCCTTCATCTTATTTCAAACGCCTATGAAACTGCCATTGCACTTACATTATGTTCGTCAGGAACTAAGGACGGCAAGTCGACAATAATCCCCTTCACGACGTTGCAGTCAGGAGGAGGTTGTACACTGACGTCGCCACCCACGTGTACAGCTGTTGCCCTCACAGACCTCCACTGGGACCTCCATCACAGCCACACCTACTTTGTGTCAGTCAGAGTCACAAACATAGTTGGACTGTCTACAGTGGCAGTGTCTGAACCCTACGTCCATACCGTCATGCCGCCTTTACGTGGTGTAGTAGAAGACGTTATTCCAGCTGGAGAAGAATCCTTGTTCACAATACCGGTGTGTGTATCTTTAATGTTATTAATCACGTATTCGGCAAACGAACGCGAATGTGTGTTTGAATATCATATCACGAAACAAACAGGTTCACACAATTTTATGCTAGTGATTTATATAATCTGTATTTTACATGATATGCATGATTCGATCACGTTTATAATATTTCAAACACTCTTCAGCTTTCTTTTTATCGATAGTGGATAGTTCTGTCATCACGTATTAAGTCAGTAACTATAGTCTTCGAGACGTATTGTCATAAATGTCGTGATTAGTAGGACACTTCATTGCTTATACAACCTGTTATTGTTTCGTGAGTTTCTGGTAATAAAGATAGTGTTATGCTGACGTGTAAAGAAAGGGATATAGCCTTTGACTATTTTGAGATCATTATTTTAGTTCTTGTATCCCATAAGTACAACTCTTGTCATGTTCAACTGGATACATTTTGCTTTCGAATCTTCTGCTATTTATACAACAAATGTTTTCTTTCTGTTTGCATTATTTATATCTATATGTTTGTAGATCATTCATTACCTCATGAACTCATGTACTACAATACAGTGGAAACCGCCTAAGTAAAGACCGCTTAACTAAACAGACCTGATAAGTAAACACTTTTCTTTGGTCCCGGCAAATTTCTTCATTAATTATCACTATTAGACTCTGGTTAACTAAACTCGGATAAGTAAACAATACCGCTAAACTAAACGTCTTCTCACAGTCCCTGGAAGTAAATTACTTAACAAAAGAGACTGGATAACTTAATTAGTGATTACCACATAATCCGACATGAGGGGCACGTGTCAGTCTCCAGTTAAACAAACATCCTACTTACAGCTCGCTGGGGTCATGCAGTTGACAATACACTGATAACTGGAGGCCAGCCCTGATAAGTGGTCCACTGCTACATATGCATACATATACATGCATATGGTTGTCATTTGCAGGTTTTTATCAGTTTGGATAAGTAAAATACCTGATAAGTAAACAATTTTGGCGAGTCCCTTGAAATTTTACTTATCAGGTTTCCACTGTATTCTCCTACGGGTGATACTATGCGTGCGTACCCGTGAAGGTTCGGGTTAGAATGAGCCTTCAGTAACCCATGCTTGTCATAAAAGGCGACAAACGGGATCGGGTGGTCAGGCTCGCTGTCTTGGTTGACACATGTCATCGATTCCCAATTGCGTAGATCGATGCTCATGCTGTTGATCACTGGATTGTCTGGTCCAGACTCGATTATTTACAGACCGCCGTCATATAGCTGGGATGTTGCTAAGCGCGGCGTAAAACTATACTCACTCACTCACTTACTATGCGTTCGTGGTGTTCTAACCAGGTCAGGTCAATCAAAGCTAATTTCGAAAATGGCCCAACATTATTAATGTTTGTTTTATATACTCGACAAACACATCGTCCCTGTAGCATGTGAGATGACCATGGAAGACATAAATATGTCTGTATACTTTCAGCGTACTGATGACACAGACTACCAAATATCAACACGAACATTAACAGCGAGATGGTATGGATTTGACAATGGAATAACTGCCATTACGTACACGGTTGGAATTGGGTCTCAGCCATTTACAACAGATTTTCAGGCGCATGTCTATGTTGGAAGTGCAACCTTACATTCTTTCACTGGTTTGAGCCTGCATTGGAAAACGGTTGGTAAACTGATGTTGATTGAAACACTTGCAAACTATGAATTTGTTCTGTTGTTTACAGGATTGTATATGTACAATGACGTGGCGCCTCTGTCTAATTTCAGAAGTATTTTGTGACTGTCATGGCTGCTACCGATGGCGGTGGAGACGTGACGGTGTCCTCTGACGGTGTGACGATCATCAGGCCCAATGTTGACATCACAGATGTCATTGTCAGAGATGGCCTAGGATGCAGTGATTATGGTATTTGTTGTAGTTGTCATGGATGACGAAAAATTGCATTAAAATGTTGCATATACTTTATGATTATAATGATTCTGAAATATATGATTTCAGATTTTGCAACTCAAATGTTTTAACCTTAACCGTATGATAAGGACTAGTTTCAAATTGTCCGACATGATAAAAATTTAACACGTAATTCTATAATTCTGCAAGTCTGACAGTTTCTATGGGAAATGATAAAAGACATGGCTTTTCAGCACAAAACACTATTGAACGAACGAATGTTTTATAATTAGAAATATTAGTTTCAGAAGCTCTGTTGTTTATTTTGATACACTTTAAAAATGATAAAACCGCAGGATTCTTATTAGGCTTACTGAACTAATGTGAACTAAAATCTACTAGAAAGTCAATTCATGCTCTTAGTTGTGAGTGAATTGAGTTTTCGACGAAATTTGATTTTAGTGAATGGTGGTCTCCGAAGTGCAGTAAACCAGACGGTGAGTGAGATATTACGTAACTGGATTTAGTAGGCTGTTGTGCATGTGATCAAGGTATAGCCTTGCACATATTAGCCGTTTACCTGGATATTTTGTGCATACGTTTCGCAACATGCACGTCACAACGCCGTCACAGTCTATGTCGCCGGGTTAGGTAATCAACAAGGCATTCAGTATGGAAGTCGACACATCTCGACAGTAAACAAAAAAAGAAAATCATTTACATATTCATAACATAAATTCCTACTCCGTCAGAATGTGTTTATCAAACAATGTTTGCGAAGCGCACCGACGAAGTGTCTCTTATGAAGATTTTATAACGTGTATCCTCACGATTTTACGATACTTGAGTCAGTGTTTGTATATATTCCTCGATCGCTTTGAAATACAATTGCGTGTCCCTCACGCTCATGAAATAATATCCTCAGCCATATAAGTAACATATTGCTTGTGTGCTGCAAAGTCGCTACACTTGTGGTCTTCTATGTGAGAGGTTAAATGTATTGATGAATGTCTTAACAGAGATGTTCACGAGATAACACATACCAAGTATCTACTTCATCATATGCGGCCCACTGGGATACACGCAACTGGCTGCTCAGTTATCCTGATGTACAATGGAGTTTGCAAAAGAAAGTTCCTCGAACTGGTATGTGAAGATCGCTCGATGACCAAAAGATTAGCATAGTCACAATTGTCCTCAGGCCGAGTGGTTTATTAAATCAATTTAACTTGTAAACTTACCTGCTGGAAATGTATCATAATTAGGAAAAATATATCCAGTAAAGTACTGGTCATGTTTAATCCATAATGTGCTTCCTTCTACATTGGTGCGATATTATTTCACCATTGTATATAACAGAAGAGATGTATTGTAAGATAAACGCCACAAAACGTTTACTGTAAACTGTGTATCTCATATACAATAGTGCAATAGGGTTGTCGTTTCTATAAATGCATAATGAACTACTGAAAAGTTGCAATTTGGCCATTCAGCTTTTATTCTCATAGTTGACCTATGGGACATTGAACGAGAGTTTGAGCCTCTTGGAACATCGGATATGGTGGTGGCTAGCGGTCTTCATCTAGAACCAGGGGCAACCTACAGAGCTGCTGTCAAGTTCTGTGTAGTGAATGTATGTTCTAAACCCATATACAGTGATGGCGTGACTGTCATAGCACATCCTCCAACACCAGGCAATATATCGCTGACGTATCGGGAATCTGACAGTGGACAAGCACAGGCAAGTTACATATTTCTTTCCAAGCGTTCCGTTTCTTTCCATCTGAATGTATTATGTTATTATGGTATTTATTGCATGGTGTTTTAGATCCAGGTGAAGATGGCTCGGTTCCGTGATCCTGATATAAAAGTATTACAAGAAGCTTATGACGTCATTGACAGATATGAGTGGGGTCTGACAGATGACAGTCACAACGACAAAATGTTGATAGACTGGCAGACAGTGGATGCTGATGCTATTGAAAGTGAGGCTGATGACAAGGTAAAATTGTTCATGGAATATTTATCTATTCTTTATACCTTTGATGCCTTTCCGATATCAGTGAACAAAATGGTATATGGGTTGGCTACCACTTTCTTCTTCTGTCTTCAGATAAGTTTCACTCTAAACCTGCCAAAACTGATTCGCTTTACCAAGTGCAGAAGAGTATCAGTCAGGGGCTACAACCACGTTGGTTTACATACAACGGTGTCAGCAGATGTCAAAGAATGTGCAGCATATAATCCTCCAAATATCGTGCCTGCAGTTGTCCTAGATGTTATCAGTAAGTGCGTAGTTACAATAAGTTTCAGGAAAATGTGTAGTCCCTCGTTAAATGTACGTTTTAAGGCTAGTGAACTGAATGTTCTGTCGATGAAACATCCCAGGGGTACATTTATGATTGATTACAGGAGCAAACAACGAAAATGCTGGTCAAGGAATAACCTTAGATCAGAATAGTCACTGGTATGATGCTGACTACACTCCCTACAAGAACATCCTGTCTGCTGTGTGGCCGACGCTACGTCACAGGAACTACACGTGGGCAGTTGTGGCAGGTGACCAGTTGGACCCCTCATCTCACTACAAGAGAGAGACTCTGATGACCGTCACTGACCCCTGTAGCATGCCGGATGTCATCAAGTGTGGACACACAGGTGAGTTAGTGTTTTAACAATTTTCGTAAAAACTTACGGTGTTGGCGTTCATAAAAGATGTCGCATTCATCCATGCCTTCATCTTTTCCTTTTTTCAAGTGAACGAGTTCATCAACGTGGAGTTTGCAGAGCTGTCCTACTAAGAACACGGCAGGAGATTTTATGTGTGCATCCATGCTGATGACAAAAACACTCGTTTTGAGAAGTGGACATCACATCTGACTGAAGTGAACGCCTGCAGTGACGGCATCACTGTCGACCTGACTCCACCTACACCGGGGACAGTGAACATCGAGAACCTCATAGACGGAACATTTCAGGTAAACTGAACTCTTTTAAATAATGTTCCCCTTGGTTTCGACAGCATATGAAGTAACTTGGTTGTTAGTGTGAGGTCAATGCTGAAACTACAGTAGAGCCATCGATTTGGGCAAGTACACTGATATTGATATATTTCTCATGTACAGGTTAGCAAAACAGAAGTTGCAATTAGCTGGACCGCTTTTGTTGATGTGGAAGAGGAAGGTTTCTCTGCTCATGCTGCTGGGATTGCCTTTTATGAAGTTGCAGTGGGTAATGAACTGAACAATTTGTTCATGCTGCTCTACCATATAACATATTCAATTTCTAATTCCTTGACAATTATCACTGTCTCAGGTAAATTTATGACATTCCTGATAGATAAATGTTTTCTACCTTCAGGTACTTTCCCTGGTGGACACGATGTTGTCATTTACACCCGTGTTGGATATGTAAACAAGTACATTCTACACAGGCTCAACCTGCATACTGGAAGTACATACTATGTCTTAGTGAGAGGTAAGCTGAAAGTCGATAAAGTTCAGCTTTGTTCATCTAAACTCCATGTTTTGGAAAACAGGGCCAGGTATACGTGACTGACTTAAATATGTGTTTATTGTGGCAGTTTTGAAACTTTCGTTCAAATCTAACAAAGGTGACATCAATGCATTTTTCAATGTCTTGGACACAGGATGAATACATCATGGGTATACATTCAACTTATGCTATGTTTTAAAATAAATGCTTCAGTTCTTAAGAAATGTCTTATCTCTTAATAATATTTCTTTCAGCCACAGATTTTGTGAAGAAGACAACAGTTGCTGTATCAGGGGGTTTCCTTGTCGACGCCACAACTCCAGTACTAACAGGGCAACACATTAACGTGGAGGGACGATACATTACATCACGTCTTATACATGTCTGGTAACGTTGAGAAAGTGGCATATGAGCTCGTTCAAATGTTTTCAAAGAAACCTTTGAAGGAAAAAAGGACAGGTTGATGCTAATATGTTGGGTTCTCGAACAAAATTAGCATCATTTACGAAAATATATTTCATAATATTTTTACCGACCTTGTTGAGTCAATAAATACATAGGCTGCATTTGTTCTTGATACAATACATGTTTTCAATTCTAAACACAAAATCTGTCAAGAACTAGAGATTACTGTACAACGGCAGCAATTTTCCACAACTCTGCATTTGTAGATAACGTACTGGCTTTCTTATTGAAGCTGACATGTCCAGTTCTGGTCGGATTAACGTTAAACATTCATATATAGCTGCCAAACTTGCTCGATCTATTAACACTGATTTCTTTTTCAGTTGATTGTATTACTATTCTTATGTGTTGAATTCTTTAACTAATTGTTTTATATGGGTAACATTCACAAATGTACAATACAGAATAATAAACTTTGTGTGCTAGGTATACTTCTAATGTATCCTCACATTAATTATCAAAATACAGTAGAACACGGATATAACGAACTCCAAGGGACCAAGAAATTTAGTTCGCTATATCCGTTGTTAGTTATTCACATTTGACCGCCATCTTGGATTGTAAAGATGTAGACATTCTCAGACATTACCTATATCATGTTGATAAATATGAAGTTTCTTTTTATAAAAAACTTGAAATAATACAACTACAACTTAAATACATTTATTTTTTAATGAAAATGCAAGCTTACATTTATAATGTCCAGATAAACCACGAAAGAAGCAAAAACTGTAGCGATCTTTTTTCCATTTGTGACATGTCATAACATGCCCGTGCCTTTTTCTTTTATATTTTCATTTTTATGTAATCAGGCTTTCCGTTCGTTAACATGACACAACAACGGGAAATACCTCCGTTTTCGAAGCTTCGTATGAATAACATGCGAGGCGAATCGTGTGGTGTCTGGTATCGTTCGACAGCTCTGGAACGTCAACAATATCACTGTACCCTTGCCGAGAGTATTTTCACAGTTGTAAAAAGCGATTTTATTGGATAAAGATTGGTTTCTAATGACGCTTTTTCGCCACAGTCTGCTATAAGGATCGCCATTGGTCAAAATCAGACACGTGACCTAAGGCAGCCAATCATACTAGGGCAATGGATACCGTCCTCGTCAACGAAAACTTTCGTTAAACACGATATGTTTGTTTTGTTAATTAATTAATGACCATCAAACAATGTTGATTCACCGCCAACAAGATTGATGTATACTGTACCGCTAAGTGGCTGAGCTGACACTGAGTGAGTTCGCTAATCATGTCGTTAATTGGGTCTTGGGGGTAGCAAATCAGTTCGCTATAGCCGTTAATTCGCTACTCACGAGTTCGTTATTCACGTATAATTTAGGTTTCAATATTTACTTTAGTGGTGGACAAAACATACACTGAAGTAGTCACACGACGTGTCTGATTTCATCTCCTGTTCAAGGCAAATGTTGATTGAGTAATATTCTACACTGGAAAATAAACGGCGTTGATATATTCCACAGCTGGAGGAACGTTTTCACAGACGAGGAAAGTGGAATAAAGTCATACAGCGTTGCTATGGGCACCAGACTTGCGTATGCTGATGTGTCGGAGTACATGATGACCGTTGAGGATTGTTTGGACATTGACACACTTAATAAAACAGAGGATGGTCACTCGTATTATATAACTGTGAAGGTAGCTTTGGACGTTTCTATCTTCTATTATTTCATGTGTACAAAAAATGATGACACATAATGATCCCCGAGTGTTAGTTCTTCCGTAGATCTCGATCGTTGAGGTAGCTGGGTTGTAGGAGTCTCGTCTGTCTCACTTAAACAGACAATCGTCTTTGATTTCAAGATTCAAATAATAATATAAACTTGTTTGTAATAAATAGAGAATGGTCTGAAGTCCTAACTTATGTCGGTCAATCTTATTGATGTCCTTCTTCCAGGCCATCAACGGTGCAGGTCTGTACACACTGTCCTCATCACGACCTCTGGTTGTGGACACCACGCCTCCATCTACTGGCCACGTCTATGACGGAGTACAGTCAGCTGCCTCACATGATGACAAAGACAAGGACTATATCACCAGTGTCTCAGAGATGGCAGCCTACTGGGAAGGCTTCGATGATCCTCATTCAAGTGTCGCCATTTACAAGGTCAAGGTCGGAACCTGCGCAGGATTTGACGACAAAATGAAAGAAGCCAAGACAGGGCTACATCAATGTGAGGATTGTTCATTGCTTTCTCGACTGTGCTTTTTTAAAATAATGTCAAGAAAAATATATCGATACAATTTAATTTCAGATATCAGCCTCCAGCACATCCTGCTCTCCCCTGGAGTGAAGTACTTCACCACAGTGACAGCCTGTAACACAGCAGGCCTCTGCAGCAGCTCCTCAACCTCAGACGGTGTGATCCTGGACAGCTCCCCACCAGTTCCTGGAACAGTGCAGGATGGCACAGGCGACGTGGACATACAGTTCCAGGCGACTAGGTGATAAGGAGTATTTGGTATTACAATAGAGTATCTAGTAGAAATGATTAAGTAGAACCAGTTCTATCTTGATGGAAATATCTTTAAATTACTTTGGAACTATGCAGTGTTTACAGAGAGTTGGTATTCTTTGCAGGACATTCATTGGTTGCAAGTGGCGAGGCTTTAGCGACCCTGAATCCGGATTAGATTACTATGAATGGCGTGTCGGAACAAAACCAGGAGCTGACGACATTCTCTCAGCCCGCACTGCAGCCTTGGGGGAGGTCATCTTCCACACCCTGCCACATGACCAACAGTTGCCCGTAGGACGGACATTGTACAACACTATCCGGGCATTCAACAAAGCAGGTATGTTGCAGACGGTTGACGACAACAGTCGAATTGTAGATGTAGCAGGTGGACAGAATCGTGACAAACACTGCATCATGTTTCAGGGCTTTATTCAGAGGCCATGTCTAATGGGGTACTGGTGGATGACAGCATTCCCATTGTGGTTTCACCTCCGACAGTGAGAAGGTTAATGTCCCTTGTTCCTAACACTACAGTAAGTCGGACAGCTATAGGTCTACACTGGGAGTTCCAAGACGCCGAGTCCTCCATAGAACGCCAATACCTCTCCTTATCATCTCACCAGCTTGGAGAGATAGATAGTTCTAATCTTGAGGTAAAGGTTTGTCTTATATATAAAACGCAGTAAATTTGGCATTCAGTTAGAATGGGTCTCCAACAACCCATATTTATCGTAACGGTACTAATGGTATGCGACTAACGGGATCGGGTGGACTAACTTGGATGGTGCACGTCACCGTATCCCAATTGCGCAGATCGATGCTCATGATGTAAATCACTATATTATCTAGTCCAGAATCGTTTATGTATAGACCGCCGTCATATAGCTTAACAAAGGATAATCAGGTCTTGTAATGTCAAGCTGAAATATTGTCAATACACAGGAATACTGAGCGTTCATCTTTTCATCCATGTATGTTGTATTCCAGGTGCCTGGTTTACTCCGAGAATACATTTTTGTGAACCTTGATTTGCATGATGGAAGTAAATACAAGGTGAAGGTTACCGCGTGCAATATGGCGGGTCTCTGTGTATCGGCAAACACAAACAACATTTTGGTTGACAGCTCGAAACCAAATACAGGTATGATTTTGTTGTGGTCCAAAAAACAGATCAATGAATGATAATCTTACTCTGCTGAGAAATCTCAGGACGATGACGTCGATAATAGTAATGATGATGATGTAATATTTAATCTGCAGGTACGTTCGCCATAGAAACTGACCATGCAGTAAAACTTCCACGACATCAGACTGGCTGGATGACTTGGAACAGGACCAGTCTGAACCTGGCGTGGCTTGGCTTCTCTGACCGACATTCAGGAATGGGCCATTACCTTGTAACAATAGGATCTCACGAATTCGGAACAGATTACAATACAGTGAGAAATTTCTTTGAGACAACGATCGCAATACCCATATAAATAGAAATACGAGTTGTTTATACATACAATGTTACATGTTGTAAATGTACAAGGAGGGAAGATCCACCTTGTACATACACAAATATATGTTTATTGCAGGGTACACTACATGAGAAGGTCTTCCACAGTGACTCGGGTGTGAACAAGGGTGATGAAGGAGTCCTGCAACGTTTCACAGTACACACTCGTACCCTGCCGTCATCAGGATCTGTGTTTGTAGCTATCTGGGGTGTGAATGGGGTAGGTACTTTGACGCTGTCCTAAACCTTTGTGAACTGAAGATATCCGATACTCACAGCATGATTGTATCCACTGCTACTTCTAGGTTGGCCTACAGAGTGATGCCTACCACGCTGAACTGGTCCTGGAGGCAGATTCTACTCTGTGGCTGGTGAGGAGGTGCCAGGCCTACAACTGTGAGGGCCATTGTGTCTGTGCTGTACAGGGCGGTACCTGTTCTGCCAGTAAAGCATGTACACAAGACAAATCAGGTTTGTGGAGAAAAGAGAAACCAAACAGAACAAGGATTAGGACCTAATATCACATTTCAGTCATTTTCGTAGCTATATATCTCTTACACGTGTCTTGCATTTATGGCTATACGTCCAGTACATAAACTCACAACAGGTTAACAGAGCAGGAAGGGTTTAGCTGCTAGAAACCCTCATTTCCGTTTTCTAACGAAAACTTCAACCCCTTTGCATCTTGGTGGAGCAGATAAAAACATCAGAATCAAAGACGTAGTGGACCTCATGTCTCCGGGTGGTTCTAATGACGTCGACGTCAGTCTGTTCAACACTGTCATGGCTGCCACTTGGACTGACTCGTCAGGGGGATCACCTGTTTCACGGTAAGCAGTCTTTTCTATACACGCTATGCATACTTTGTAATATGTACATGAGGTCGCAGATGCATCCTGGCACGTGCTATTTGTTATTTGTTGTCTGTAATATTTGTCCTTTGGAACAGATATGAATACAGTATAGGAGAAGAGAGTGATGAGCCAACGGGAGTGTTTGACGCCATAGTCGACAGGGTTTGGTTTGATGCAGGTCTACAAACATCTGCTGTTGTGTCATTACCTGCAGGTGAGAATGAATCATACTTGTGTACAACTTCACACGACACAAACATGATCATATAACCAGTTGTTATCAATTCAATCACTAATCGACATAGCACTTCAACAATCTGAATACACGTAAACAGCTGATATATGTGTCATGATGATTTGCAGGCCAGTCTCTGACATCTGGAGTGAACTATTACTTCTTTGTGAGAGCATGGTATAACAAAACCAACAGCATCTTCAAATCGGATGGCGTCCTTATCCAAACAGCACCACCCACAGTAACAGTCAAGATGGGCCAAGCTGTAAGTATCTGCTATTATATTGTTCACATGTCTTTACAGAGCTGTCGTTGGTCTCAGTGTTGTAGAAGGTGAATGTGTTTAGATGGAGTGACTTAGCGCTGCTGTGTTACCACAGGTGAAAGAGTTTGCACACCCAACTGACACCAAAGATACAGACTTTCAGACACAGAACGAAACTCTGTTTGTCCAGTGGAGTGGAAAGTTCCTTCAGGGTCAGAGCGGCATCCTCAGATACAGGGTCTTTATCAGCACTGTGCAAGGAGGTATTTTGAATACTAACTTTGACAAATTTCGTCTAATTGCAATTCAATAATTCAACAGACAATCGTATAACTGTCGAATTTGGAGGACCCCATTCTTGACTAATTTTGCCAAATGACATTTAATTGCAATCACCTATTTAAACAGACCATCGTATAACTTTCCAATTCGGATGCAGGTCACAGTATCCACGAATCAGAGGACCTGACCTCCACCAGCTATACAGCGACAGGTCTGATTTTACGTCCAAACACCGTCTACTACTGCAGTGTCCTGGCTTACAACAAGGCTGGTCTGGTCAACTGGGCCTACTCTGATGGAGTACAGGTGGACGTCATGCCTCCAGTGGCAGGCAGAGTGAAGGATGGACGTGGTTCGTAATATTGTAGATCCTTTCGTCTCTCTTAATATGGTATTAACAGAGGTATGATATATACAGTATACTAAACTTTAATGCATGTTTTCATACCGTTGAATATTGATGCAGGCATCCATGACTTGGACTACCAGAGTTCAACATCCGAAGCATCCGCCTCATGGTACGGCTTCTCGGACACAGACTCCACAATAATCAAGTATTTTTGGTGTGTGGGGACAAGCAACGACACATCAGATTGCAGTGTGTTGGACTGGTTGGATATAGGACTACACACATCTTCTAGGAGGTCCCTGTTGTCTCCAATCGTAAATGGTCAGTGAATATAGAACGCTACATTATGTTAGTGCCACTTATGTTAGATATAGGATGATGTGTATATATATATCTATCACATGATGACATTATCTTGTGTTCAGGTACAAGAATATGGAGCAAGGTGTATGCTGTGGATGCTGTTGGTTACACCTCAGATGTTGTCGTTTCTGATGGGGTCGTTGTTGATGCATCTCCACCTGAACGTCAGGATGTAGCGTATCTTGGAGACAATCTGGTGAAGAACCAATCTTTCGAGGTAGACGATATTACAGGAAGTACGTCAAGCTGCAACCTCGTCATACCAACATCATGGGAAACTGACACAGCGTCGTGTATCAAGGTTCAGGCGCCGGATTCACCTTTAGCTAAAGATGGACATAAGTTTGTGTCCGTAATTGGAAGCATCCAACAAATGATCTCAGGTCTTGAGGTTGGGAGGCAGTACAAGCTGACTCTGCATGCTGGATACCCAGATACTGTTTCCAACACCAAAAGACCAGTTGATACAATAGTTACAATAGGAAGTGAAGTCTTCAGCTTTACCCTTGACCCTAACCTCTGTAGAGGCACCTGCAGTGTGGGAGATCACTCAGTCGTCCTCTGGAACAAACACACATACAGGTTCACAGCCGTAGATACCAGTGTAGTGCTGAAGATAACGTCATCGTCATTGATGATGGAGTTTGTACTGGACCATGTAAGTGTCCAGACTGTGGATTATGTTGCTGGTCCAGACAGTGTGGACACCGAGGAGCGTCTGGTGGTCAACTCTGTGTTCCTGTCTCACTGGTCATCTCTACATGTTTCCTGGCACTTCGAGGACCTACAATCTCCTATTACACAGTACAAGTGGGCGATTGGTAACTAGATATATTGTCATTACTTCAACTGACTTTTCTGAATTAGTAAATGCAACACTGTGTAGTATAGTGAGATGGTAAATGTTCGATATTATAGATCCTAGAATAATATGTTAACTTGAATATTGCGTATTGTTTCAACGACTATCACTTGGGATGGGGGAGGAAAGCATAATCTCTGACATAGGACCAGATTTGGAATTGCGACAAAATAGATTCCCGGCTTTGGTTCACGTCGTGGGTATAATGTGTAAAATACATTTCTAGTGTCCTCCGTCGTGATATTGCAAGAATGTTGCTAAAATCAGCGTACCACCACACACACACTCACTCACTCACTCACTCACTAGTGTACACAGTTCTTTCTAATCTTTCAGGAGCTCATCAACACATCATTGTTTCAGTGTACCGTTATCGCAATGATAATATATATACTCATTGAACGAATAAGGGATCACATGAAAGTACAAGTGTTACTTTATTCTTTTCCAGAATTTCACCCACAGTGCAACACAAACCATGTGAAGAAACCTGGAAAAGAATAAAGGAACACTTGTACCTTCAGGTGGTCCCTTATTCGTTTTCCTGAGTATATTAGTCCGTGTATAAGTTACTTATCATATCATACTCTGTGCGTTCGTGTAATCAAAAGGTCTTATGTTTCAGGCACAACTCCAGGTGGTACACATGTCCAGGGCTACACGGACTTAGGTCGAGCCACACAGGGAACACTGTCTAATGTGCAGCTGCTCCATGGCGCCACTATTTACATTACTGTCATGGCGACGAATGCTGCTGGGCTCTCTACTGTTACATACTCTAACGCCATCACAGTAGACATGACTGCACCACAGTTCGACCTCATCAGTGATGGTCTGGATGGTAAAAACTTGAAATTTATATATATGTCAGATGAATAAAAACAACGTGCAGGTCTACAACTCTTGATGGATTAATATTACATCAAATGCAATAATTGAAAGAGTTCTTCGTAACGTGGTAATTTAGCTGCTTCATTGACACAGATTGAGTGTTTACGTTTGTTCCAGGACGAGATGAAGACTATCAGACATCAGGCGTGGTGAGTGTCTACTGGCAAGTCAGAGATGAAGAATCAGGTGTAGAACACTGCGACTGGGCTATTGGTACGTGGAGTACTTCATTGCCAACAATATTAAACGCTAGCATTTTCTGTATTGTTAAACATAAAGTCGCTGGAATGAAAGATCCATGGCAACAAGACGTGCACTTCGTGGTTACTTTCAAAGAGTAAACATCTTATGTCAGACACAAATTCAGGCAATCCTAAAATTAATCAATACAATATGAATGTTCAATATGAAATATATTTCAGGGAATTCCTGACATTTGCAAGCCACAAATGATAAAATATGTGGTTGACATATGTGTAATGAACCTATCAGGAATCCAAACTTAACCATACGGTATAATTAAATTTTATGGATGAAGCGCTTTTTCTCTTCTATAGTAAATGGACATAAACTGTTTGAGATTTATATGGAATGTAGATGGAAACAGTTCCACGTGTAGCGAGTATGGCGTCACAGTATTTAAACATAGTCCTAATGTATTCATATATATACAAACATCTTAACCATTTCTTGTACGTACGCCATGTACTAGTATCTTGTTCAATGACAAGGGAGGACACGAGGCAGCAGTGACATGAAACAGTTTGAGAGGGTCCCCCCAGGTCAGTCCACAGCCCAACATGACATCGCCTCTAAGATCCACTCGTCATCTGTGACAGTCTACACCACAGTCCGGTGCTTCAACAAGGCGGGGCTGGCGTCGGACATAACGTCGGATGGAGTTGATGTGGTCCAGACAAGGAACCAGACATCAGTTCCTGGCTTCAGTGTCCTGAGAGAAAGTCAGTCGGTGTACAGTGAGAGGGATATGTGTCACCAGAGTCAGGAGAAAGTCCGACTCCGATGGGACAAAACGAGCCGACATTTCAAAACAGTGGTAAACTGAATATCTTCATAAAATCAGAAAACACGGAACGTAAACCATCAATCATTGCAGCTTTATACGTTTGTAGTTGATAAATATCATAATCTTGAGGGTAGTTGCTACAGTAAACCAGTACTTGGAGCACTAGCTTTAGTAAACCAGTACTTGGAGTAGTTGCTATAGTAAACCAGTACTTGGAGTAGTTGCTATAGTAAACCAGTACTTGGAGTAGTTGCTATAGTAAACCAGTACTTGGAGTAGTTGCTATAGTAAACCAGTACTTGGAGTAGTTGCTATAGTAAACCAGTACTTGGAGTAGTTGCTATAGTAAACCAGTACTTGGAGCACTAGCTATAGTAAACCAGTACTTGGAGTAGTTGCTATAGTAAACCAGTACTTGGAGTAGTTGCTATAGTAAACCAGCACTTGGAGTAGTTGCTATAGTAAAACAGTACATGGAGTAGTTGCCATAATAAAACAGAACTTAGAGCAGTTGCTGGTGTTTCAGATCGGTATTGAGGGAGATACGCTGACACAGCAGAATGTCGTCCCCGTCCATCTGGAGTACACCTTGGCCACATTAGTGGGTGTAACACTGAAGGATGGATCGACATATCATGCCCTCACTTATCCTATTGACGGGATGGGAACACACGGAGAGACAACTATGTTGAACTTCACGGTACATGGGCTTCCTCCAGCGATAACAGGTGTGTGGTTTGTGCTGTGAAACAGCTTAGTCGTGCCAAACAAATGCCTGTCCATACTAGATATCTTACATATATTCCTCAAAAACGGTGATAAGATAAGTCACATAATTTAAAGTTCTGGGTTATCACATTCCGTCCGTTTTCGTCAAAATAATTCAGTGTGTAAGTTGCCAATACCACACCTGGTGGTTAGCTGTTCATACCTTGTACGGTCAAGTTCATGGTGAATGACAATTTTCACGTGTTTAACATCTTCCCACAGCTTCTGGACGTTTGTCTGTGGTCAAAACTGGCGACCGACTGACCGTCACCTGGCGGAATATGTTTGCTTCTCCCTGGGACGACCTGAAGTATGAAGTTCACGTTGGAACAGTTCTCGGAGGAGCCGATATTGTAGACAAGCTGTTAACAGAGAATGATGAAATCACTCTAACTTTAAATTCGCAATATCGGGGATTTGATGAGATTTATGTTTCTCTAACCGCTATTGACACGTGTGGTCTGTCGACCTGGTCCACACAAACAGTAAGTTTGAACTGAATGCAGTTCATTCATGTTTCCTAAAGAATGGTAAGATGTATAACCAAACACTATCCCACGGTGCACCGGTTGTTTTGTTTTCTTCAATATATGATATTATAAATAATTATTCAATTTGAATAGTATTTTTCTTGAATAATACAAACTAAACTTTTAAGAACACATTATTCATTTCATGCAATGCAACAGGAGAAAGGTATTCGCCTTTCCATGGACGCAGACCAAACGGCCAACTGATCTGAAAAAGGGAAAAAATGAAGCGTGGATGTTATACATAATTTTTCTATTCTTACACAGCGTGCGTTTTGTATTCTTTTATAACCTTGGTATTAACATTTTTCATCCATTCTATACACATATACATGTACTTGTGAATGTCAGTGATTGTATCGATTAGTATAGATAAACATGTTGCAGGGGGAATATCCATGTAACTCCCATTTTTCTAAAGTAAGTGAGCAAAGGCCCAAGAGAGTTATTAGGATATCCTCCCTCTTGACACAACCCTACTTTCACACTCTTTCATGTTTTTACTATTTGGAAAATAAACGAGAACTTTGTGTAGCCTTATTTGTGCTGTGTGAGTAGTCTTTGGGCGATGCACTCGGCATATGTTCTCTGTCTTTTCAAGAATGCTGAGTTCCATCGCAAGCTCCCCCTGAGAGGGTACGTAAGACCCAAAACTTTCAAAGTAAAATTTAAACATACAAAAAAAATTAAACGTAGCATTTTTGTTATTTCAAATTTCGGCTAAATTTTCCTACAATTGCCATTGGCTAAGGAGATGGTGTAAATCCAGCTAGGGTCCATGCAGGTAGCAAAGGCACTGTAAGTCCCCATGGTCCCTATTATGGTGATCTACCTTCCCTTGCTGGCGATCTATAGCCCAGTTTTATATTGCATTGTCTTCATAAATAAAATATGTTTACATTTGCCAACTAGTTTTATACACCATCTGTGATACTCTAGATATTTTACAGTTCTTCGATGACTACATGTACTTGAATTTAATGTGTATGTAAAGCTTTTCTCGTCACTATATGGCTGAAATATTGCCGAGGTGACGTTATATTTTAACTCACTCACTCACTCCATCACAAGCGGATGAATACAATGCATAGTACACTGCTGGTTCAGCGATTATTTTATCAATCACCCTATAGTAAATGGGCCCGTGAGTGAGTGAGATGGGTTTAACGCCGCTTCCAACAGTATATATCACGGCGTGTCATGATGGTATAATCCAAAGCGAGGCAGGTCTTAGACGTCAAACATCAAACCTTGAAACATAATCTGAGAGAACCGAGATTCCATCCCACAACGAAAGGTTTCTGGCGTTTAGAAAGGCTGCACCTCTCTACATGGAATTGCTGCGCAATAGTGGATCCGACCAATAAGCCCAGACCAAACAGTAAAGTGTTTATTAGATGTGTTTTGGTTTTTGTCGTTAAAACTTTACAGGATGTAACACAAAAACTATCTTGTTAATTCAAAGATAATACAAACTTTGAAATAGTTCATTTAATACCGTACTAACATTTGAACTGACTGAATCCATGAAATCGCCATTGGGAGATACACAAGCAGTATGCCTATTCAGGCCTACCATACAAACGGTAAACAAATCATCAAAACTGAACTCATATACACCAATACAGAACACAAATCACCAAAACAGGAAAATAAACTTCCAAAACTGCAAGAATATCCTCTAAAACCGAAACAATATATCTGTAATGGAAGACTAATCGTTTGAAATGGAAACAAAACTCGCGTATCAGCTACAAGAGCGCGCGAGAACGGTCGCCGAGCGTACAAAACGGCATTCATAACATCCCAACACGGCAGTCGCGTCACAGGGGATGTTTTCACTTGCTACGGTTCGTGAAAGTCATATCGAGCTACAATCAATATGTTAAATACACACACATGAAATTTGACTGGAACATTGTTCTACCAAAAAGACAGTTCGACTGAATTTCTTGTTTAAACATATAATATATGTTTGTTGAGGTTACGAAGTGTCGTGAGTGTATGGTTATATGACGAGGCATGATACACACATGGATATTGAGCAGGTGTTTGCTCACAAGTTAAATATTGGTCACTTTCTTCCCTCATGATGTATAGAATCTTGACCATTTTAACTTAATTCATAATTAAAAAGAATTCTATTGATCTGAGAAGTGCAAATTATAATCTTGGTAGAAGTCCTTCATCTGACTCATTGACCCTGAAATAAAATAAGATGAAATCTGTTTGTTCATCTTGCATGCTGTAATTAAGTGATACGGAATTCGAAAGAAATTACATCCAAAACTGTCGTCTTGTTGAAGGCATGAACATGTTTTAAATGTGCTTGTGTTTGTGCACAAGTGTTTTTGCGTGTTCGTTGCTAATTTGACGTTTCAATTCTGATTACAAATGGCTGTTTAATGCAAAAACAGAACAGTGTAATACTTCTGTTTGATCATCGGATGCTATTTACATACTGTCAATTTAAGTTTGAGACTGTAAATGCATGATCGCTCAACCATGTATACTTACACAGGAGACAGATAATATACCAGAGAAATCGGGCAATTAAAGTCCCACAGAAATATTCTCCCTTTTTGCCACCGAAATACTTTCCATACTTCATTTTACAACTATAGTAGTCACTACTACTGGTAATATTATTATTAGTAGTAGTATGTTTCAAAACTATTAACACAATGTGTCCATAAAGTAGATTTTAAAACATTTGTCGTCCTTGTACACATGTCAAACTATACCTTGGAATATCAGCGTGCATGAAAATCTCTCCATGCTCCTGCATTTCTCACGCGAGCATTCTAATTATCTATTTGAAATAGTTTTTGACAAGACTAAGAAAGGAGGTTTTTATATAGATTCAGTGTCAAACGATGACTAATAATTAATCGTTACGATATGCCAAAAGAGTGCACGTTCCGCCCCAGGAAAAAGACGAATGCTTCTTCAATACACTTCCCGGACCTTCAGAGTCTTCAAATAATCAGCAAATCATGCACATAATGAGATTCAAGAACATATTATGCAACTCCACTGTATGCAATCTCAGTGAAATCTCGAATCAGGTTGTTTTACCTTCCCCCTTAATGTGCGTTGTTAAGGAGCACTGACTGTGTACCGTTGAGTGACGTCGATATGGACATGTAACAGTTCACTTCATGTAGGCACCTATACATCAAGATGGGCAGGGGTACTTCATCCTATTTTAAAAATATTTGAAATATGCACTTATGTTTTTTATTCAAACCGTTCTCTTGAAATAACGACAGCGGTTACAGTGACCCTGTTACATACTGATCTTGGCATGTTCATGAAAACAGCCAAGCATGTAATGTATCCCTTAAGACATTTCTGTAAACTTCCTTGTTCACGATATTAGACGAATTCTCGAAGACTCCCCGGTGACATCGCACAATTGCTAATAGTTGCAAAACGACCCGGCTTGACCCGACCCAGTGCATCAATCCATTGAAAGACAAACAGGAAGCCATGACAATAACTTCTTTCTCCTTTACGAGGAAGGGTGTAGTGCTGAATTGTGAAATGCACATTGCATTGCTTAACAATATTCATCGATAGTTTTCCAACTAATTCTAATTAAACTCTAAAGTTGAGACTTTAGAAACGTTCCTTACAAAGTTGAAAGTACGATACAGGTATTTGCAATTTTGATTTTGATTTGAATCTTTTTTCTGAAAAGGTAAACGTGAAATGGAAAATAATGAAAATAGCTCATTCTTCCCTACGGAAGCGTAGTAGGGCCACGGTGAAAAAGATTTTGGGGGTCACTATCTCCTACGTAGAACTTAATATCTCCTACGTAGGACTTAGTATCACCTACGTAGGACTTAGTATCTCCTACGCAGGACTTAGTATCACGTACGTAGGACATACTATCTCCTACGTAGTACTTAATATCTCCTACGTAGGACTTAGTATCTCCTACGTAGGACATACGATCTCCTACGTAGGACTTAATATCTCCCACGTAGGGCATACTATCTCCTACGTAGGACATACTATCTCCTACGTAGTACTTAACATATCCATTTTTAAGGATGGTTATTAAGTTGAGAAATGCTAGCTATGCAGGACGTTAGGTAGTTGAGTCAGTGAATATTCATGACACTAACGCAGTGTTACTATACAGTGTTATTGTGTGTGTATTACGTTAGGGTGACGTGGATTCTGTTCTAATTGCAGTTATGGAGGTTTGGGTTATGGTTTAATCTATCATAATCTATCTCACACACATCTATTCACACACACACACACACACACACACACACACACACACACACACACACACACAGGTGGGTGGGATGGTTGGGGTGAGGTTGTGATATGAAACTCGGGTTATAACTCGACCTCCGCAAGTTGTTGTTTGTCTTGATGGGGCTAGGTTGGATCGGATGCAACGCTCGTTTGCGGCTTTTTTGGTAATTGTTTACAGGTTGACTTGACTGGGGTGGACAAGTGTTGGGTGCGGCGTAAAACAATACGAAATTCAAAAAGGCAATGAATTGTCATTATATTTATTTGTATAAATATAAGGGGATACGTACACATAGATTGCCACCGATAGTCTAAGACACGTCTGTACACGCAGATTATGATTCATGTGCAACGACCTCTGAAATATCCAACGCATAATAGTAAAGTCTAACAAAGTGCAACATATAACAGTGAACTAACAGTAAATGAAACACATAACTGTAGACTCTAAAAGTGAATGAAACGAATGGCTGTAGACTCTCACAGTGACTGAGACAGTGAAACAGGAGATTGTGTGCGTGTTTGGGGATTTAAGTCGACCGTTTCAGATTAATCTTTATAAACATATATCGATCATCTCCTACAGGAAATAGTAAGTACTACGTAGGAGATACTATGTCCTACGTAGGAGATACCAAGTCCTACGTAGGAGATATTAAGTCCTACGTAGGAGATGCTAAGTCCTACGTAGGGTATATATTAAGTCCTACATAGGAGATACTAAGTACTACGTAGGAGATACTAAGTCCTACGTAGGAGATACTAAGTCCTACGTAGGAGGTACTAAGTCCTACGTAGGAGATACTATGTCCTACGTAGGATATACTAAGTCCTACGTAGGAGATAGTAAGTCCTACGTAGGAGATACTAAGTCCTACGTAGGAGATACTAAGTCCTACGTAGGAGATATTAAGTACTACGTAGGAGATAGTAAGAGCCCCCAAAAAATTCACCATGGCCCTACTACGCTTCCGTAGTTGTAAGGTAGAATATGAAGATCAACACTTTTTCGTGTTTAATATTGAGGTGAAATCCGAAAGTGCAATTCGGTGACTATTGAAAAATAATCCATACACACACCTCTAGACAATTTATATTTTGCACATAGCTACCTAATTCGTCGCCAGTAACCAGCGCCTGTGTAAGAACTGGCTCTCCAAAAACCCGTGAAATTCATTTTGGTTCAGTTAAATAAGATTCTCGTGTTTATATGATAGATGCTTGAATGTACTGATTGTTTTTTTTAGAATCAAAGACCCTGAGAAATACACTCCGCTTAGCACAAAGCTTTTGGCAATTTTATGAAATCTTTTGTAACGGGTGAGCGGCTGAATTGATACCCGATCCCTGAAAACACGGATGTAACGAAGCTGGCCTGGAATAGTGGTTCCCCTGGTATTAAATAACTCACACGGGCTGTCAAGTTTCTTCATCTTCGTAACAAAATATTCGTTGTCAAATTTAGATTGTAAGATTATTTACTGCGTTGAACATGCGTGTAGTTGACACGGTCGTTGAACACGTACAATTGAATCGGCATACTCATGTTACTGCGTGTCATGCAGTTTCCAACACTTCCTGGTACAGCACACTTGCACAAGTAGCCCCATAGACATTAGACCTGCTTAAAGCAAGGTTATAGTTCCTGTGAATACAACGCTGCCATACATTGGGCACAGAAGACAGATTCGATATTTCTTCTAGTCCCAGATGAAATTTGGATGAATATAAATAGGACGCAATCTGCAGTCGAAAACGTAAGTGCACTTTGTATATGCATTCATATATATTTTCCTATAAATATGAAGATAAATCCACAATTTAGAAGCTGTATCAATATATTATTTCCTATCATGACAAATTATATATTGTAACCTTTCTGGATATAATAACCTTTAAGTGACATTATGATCTTAGCAATACTGAGACACTGGATTTTTAAGAAAGTTGGCGCGGAAAATCTAACAAGTTCCTTTCATAGATGGTACTTGCACATACACAAATTATTTCACTGAAAGTAATGGCCTTCCTGTCAGGTGTCCAGCGTCTTTTCTCCTCGGAAAGCACAATACCAATATTTCAATATTGAATCTATTAAAAATAGTGCTGACTCCACCCGTATTTCTTGATACATCTTAACTCGGCTTTGTTTTAACAAATGTAACATTTTGTGAACAGAAGTTGCATATGTAGTTGGTAATGCGATATAACATTAAGTATTCTAATAACATAATCTTATACCTTTCGCTGTTTGCGATTATAACACATTTTTGTACCCTTAAATTCTCCCTAAAGGCATTCATGGCTGTGAAGTCATCATCTCGTGTGAAACTAATTCTAATGAAGGCTTCTCATGTTATTCAAGTAGTTGTAGGTTGTTGTCAGTTAGTTTGTCTCAAGCATTTAAAATGACATTTCACAAGTAATTTATATTCCAGACGAACGACTGACTGAGTTTTGGTTTTACGCCGCTTTTAGCATATTCCAGCAACATCACGGCGGGGGACACCAGAAATGGGCTTCACACATTGTGCCCATGTGGGGATTCGAACCCGGGTCTTCGGCATGACGAGCCAACGCTTTAACCATTCGGCTACCCCCCCCCCCCCCCCCCCCCTCCGAACGAAGTTGAAGTTGAACTTTTCATGAAGGTTAATGGCTATGAGTAGACTCCAATCTTGTTCTGAAGCAACACTAGCTAAGATATGTTTTGTATTTATCTCAGAATGCATTGGGTCACACTTTCATTAACAGTAGATGACACTAATAAGTTGATTTCTCATCAAATCAACAAAATTAATGATCGTCTCAGTTTTTTAACTGCGCTTAACTACAGTTCAATAAGCAGCTGCCTTTCGGTGTGCGACAGTGTATTTTACTGTTTCTGTCATATGAGGGTAGGAATGCAGTAATACGTTCTTGTTATCCTTCAGTGAACATCGACTCAAAGGAAGTATGATGTCTGTACAATACTTTTTTGTCTGTATACTTGCGACGTGGAATCTCAGCGCAGGATTGCAAGCAAATGGGTGAGAATCATCATCAAAACATATCCATTGGCCTCTGGCATTTATCAAAAGCATTTAAATGTAGTTTTGAAAGACCAAAGACTTTTCTTGACTGTTGCTATCCAAAGTTTTGGTTGTTCTGTGTACATAAACATGTACCTGTTCACAGTGACCTATACTGATGTTTAGGCAGCTGAAATATGGCTTCGCATTATTGACAGTTACGCATAATGTAATTGTTGTCAGAAAGGTTATCTTATTGAGCTGAATGCTACACATGGTAATGGGCTGCATGATCTGGTTTGAAATCATATAAAATCGAGTATTTGAAAAGGTTCCCATGTGCCAAGTTATCTCGGTGTCAGGGGTTTTCGAGGATGTAAGACAAAAACATTTTTTTTAATCTTAATATCATTTAAATTTTGTATTACTAACCTTGAGGGATAAAGGGTATATTCATCCATTTCACGCAAAAATATCAAGTGTTTCCTTAAAAATGATGTACAGACCTATACGGTCGCGCGAAGCGCTTAATAGCGGCTTTGAAAGTACTATTCCGTCAGGGTAATAATGTAACGCCAGAAAGCAGAATCGTGTTGGATTCAAGGCGCACAAATTAGCATTATTATTATGTTATACAGATTAAAGATAGTATGCAGCAGAGAGGGTTCAGGTGATCCTGGCACAGTCAGGCTGGTAAGGCTCATCATCAGCTCAGGGCCCTTGCCCTTTCTACACGCACCACAGACAGCGAATGGGACTTCTCCCAGGAAACGCTGTCTAGTCGAACCCACCACGAACCTTCCGGAGAATATGTAGACTCCCCAACAGTGCAGCCTTCTGCATTACCCAGAGTGTCAGAAGGGCTGTTGTCCCGGTGGAGAACACGGGCACTCTCCTGATCTGCGCCAAGAGATCAGGAGGTACCAAACCAAGGGCACCGAGAACAATGGGGCGCCTGACGACAGTGTACTTGGGATGCAAGTGAGACATTTCAAAGGCGAGGTCCACATATTTATCATGCTTTTCCTGAATCTTGCCAATCACATTGCTGTCAAAAGGGACAGAAAATTCAAAGATATAAATAAATTCATTGGCCTTATCAAAAGGGACAAGATCAGGTTTGTTGGCAGGAATTCTTCTAAGGCTGTATCTGGGCCTATTCCACATACGTTTAAAAGCATCATTTTCCATTTTCCACGCCCTGGACATGTTCAGGGTCGTATCATGGATGGACCTCGGAGTCAAAGCCACAGGCATGCCGGAGACAGTAGTAAAAGCAACGAGCCATGCCATCATGTCTTTTAGGATATGCTGTTTGTGCCAAGGAAGGGCATCCACTGACAAGGTGTTGGACAGTCTCTGTAAATTCATTGCATAATAGACATTTCATGGAAATATTTTCTTTTAGAATCACATTTAGGCGATTGCGAGTGGGAAGTGACTCGTCCTGAGGAGCAAAAAGGAAGCGCTCAGTTTCACATTTGAGACCAGCCGACTTCATCCAGGGGAAGGAGTCGGTTGGAATGCTATTCTGTTCCACCCACTGCATGTACACACAATGCAATGGCTTCTCAGAAAGCTTCTCCACAAATGACCGACTCTGGGCAAACTTGGTGAAGGACTTCACCTGGTTTACTCCAATCGCTGTACCGTCCAGCAGTACATTGCCATCAACAAAATCAACCTCAAATTCAGATTCTGTCCAACAACCTTGGCACACTTAAAATAGCTGTGGAATTCCTTGCTTTCATCATGAGTCTTGACATGCATCACCAGAGGATCATTCAATAAATAAATATGAGCAAAAGTACACAATAAAATCTATAATGAAGAGCCTCCACATTAATGAGACCCCGACCTCCCGATCTGATTGGCATATATAAAAGATTAAGAGAGGAACGAGGGTGGTGGGTTCTGTTATCAGACATGATCCTTCTGTTCAGGCGGTCATGTCTTGTCCAATCAACCACTCCAAAGGAACAGGAAATGACTGGCACAGCCAAAGTATTGGTGGCTTTGACCTTGTATCGAACATTTAGCTCTGAGCTCCAGATTTTCTTTAAGCGAGATTTATACTCGGCCCGAAGTTTCTCTTTAATCTGGGCATTCTGGAGCTTGTCTCGAACTTGCATTCCAATATAGGTGTAGGCCTGATCTTCCACAAGATGCTCAACATCTCCTCCCCCATGTAACTCGATTGATCCACCATTAACTCATGTCACGTTTGAAATGAAGAGTATTAAATTTGTCGAGTCTAAAAGTCATGCCAATATCATTAGAAAGGACTCGACAAGGAGAATCTTTGGCAAGGAGCTCGATGTCATCCATGTAAAGGAGATGAGTAAGCGGTGTTGGTGATCTGTGTTGAGGAGGTCCGGAATGGTAACCCTCCTCTCTGTTGAGCAGAAAGCTCAAAGGATTTAGAGACAAACAAAAAAGCAAAGGACTGAAGGAGTCCCCCTGGAAAATTCCCCTTCTGATTGGAATAGATTCCGAAGTCTGCACCTGCCCTTGCGAGTACATCTCAAGTTGAGTCGACCAGCAACTCATTAAATACTTGAGTAAATCAAGTAGTCGCTCCGGGAAGTCAATACAATGAAAAGACTTCAGAATCCATTCATGAGGGAAAGAGTCGTATTCTTTCTTGTAGTCAATACAGCACATAGAGAGGTTGCGGTGATATGTTTTAGCCTCTTCCAAAATCATTTTCTGTACAAGAAGTTGATCCTTGCACACCCAACATTCCTTTCTCGCTTCCCTTCTGCTCTCTATAAATTATATCATTGGAAGAACAGTATGATGACACAAGGTTTGTCAGACACCCTGTGAAGATTTTATACTCGGTATTCAAACATGTGATAGGGCGGAAGTTTTCGGGATCAGTCAAGTCTCCTTTTTTGGGAAGGAGAATTATGCGACCATGGAGGAACATCACCTGTGTCCACAAGAGAATTGAAACAGTGAAGTAATGGTGTTTGGACACAGGGGAACAGTTTCCAATACCGGTTTCGAATGCCATCAGGCCCTGGAGCTGTATTAGATTTGGACTTTTTGATAACACTTTTCAGGCAATCTGGTGAGATGTAACAGACAAACGACCTAATTGCTTTCTCATGCATTGAATGGTCATAATCTCGGACCCATGGTGCCTCCGGTTACAGTCGCCGGGTACAGACCACAACTGTTTCCAGAACCTTTCATTGGCATCCATGGGAGGCCGCTTATGCTCACCATCACCGTTCGTTTTATGTAGTCTGTAAAAGTGATTTTCATTATTTCTAAAAAAAATTATTTGTTTGATGAATTTATTTTTCTTTTCTGGTATAATGCTGAAAGTTAGCTGCTGAATGGTATTTGCCGCCCGAACCTATGTCTGTATTGACCATCTAAATAATAAGGACAACGCAGTAAAACATTTTCTTAATGTATAATCACAAATACAAATGTATGTATGAGGAGTTGTTAGATTTTAATTTCATGTTCAGCAAACCCACCGAATATAACACCGCCCATGCTTGTGTCGTCTTACAAAGCCATAAGGTGTATTCAGTATGTTCACAGGCAGAGGTTTAGACTATATTATCACAGGTAGCCAGACATAACACGCCATAAAAGTAAGGATCAGTCAGCGGCGACTGACATTACCTTAATGTAGGGTAACATGACAATATCGCACATCGTAGACAAACTCATTCTCATTGTAAATGACGGTTCTAGTAAAAGAACATTACAGTTAATTCATTTGCACTTACCTGTTTGTGAACATTTATAAAGATATTGGACCTATAACGAGCAGACAATATGACTGATATATTTTGTTATCCGATAAGAAATATATTGGTTTCAGTATCAGCGTCTCATCAAAGTACACCAATGACTGTGTTTCTAGAAATAACAAATTCTCGAGCTAAATTGCCTCGAAAACAGATGTCGCCAGAAATTTGATGATTAGTATTTTTATTTGAATTACAAAACCCCGTAGTTATACGTCATCTGACTTCTCAATTTGTTTACTTGTGGTTAGGCTTTGGCAATATCACGTTTTGAAAATTGCCCAGGGGGTGATCAGTGTGTAGTGGTGTGGGGTGAGGTTGTAACAAGTCATAATGCAGACACCAATAGTTAATTCAAAAGATGTCCAAAAGTAATGAGTGGCATCGTTAGATACACACAGTATCTTATATTCGGATTCAAACTAAATATTTTGTCCATCACAAGGGATCGATATTTCACAGTTTCATCGTTAAAGTCCTCATTTAATTCTTGTTTTATAAAGAAACCTGATTTGCTTAATAAATTCTGATTATGTACTGTAATTAATGTGTTCTTTTTAAATTCAGTCGAATGAATACGTTAGTATGGTTGTTAGTGGCTGTACCGTCGGAGGGGGTTGAAGTAGCGTAAAATATTTGTCCTTCGAAGAGGGTACTTAAGACCACATCATTCAATGTATGTTGCTCATAGTCGTTATACTGTCCTTCGCTGACAGGTTTTTATAAATGTATAAATATATTTATTCTTAGTACATAACTTTTTGTCGTCACGATATGGCTGAAATATTGGCGATGTGACGTAAAATTTCAACTCATTCACTCACTCATTCAAACTAAATATAACAGTGATAAAACAACAATCTAATGCATATTCGAATATGAGAACAATGCGAAAAACGTTTCCATCAAAACTGAATTTTGTTGCAGTTAAAAACCAACAAACCACGACAGAAAAAAACTGCACACGCGTGAAGTAAGTGCATGGACATTTGGATAGATAATGATGAAACAAGTTCAGTATACAGACAGCATGTGTATTTAACAATAAATATAGTGGGGTTTTTTTTTTGCCGTTGAAGAGGATTGCATTCGGGATTTGTTCCCAATTACGGGCACGTAACGGCATCACAATATAGAGGATGTCCAATATTAATGTAAACATAAAATATTTCTCGAACCTGCTAAAACAATATCACCATCGGTTATGGAAACACTGTTCTGTTTAGACATTAGTACATTGTGAAAATTCCACACAGGTAGTACGGCACCCACATTTTACATGAAATGCATATATGTGAATGTCAGAGAGTTTGAAGTAAAGTATAGTAGAGTCGGGTAAGGTGCACGTGAGGTCGTGAGGGAAACCAATCATAAAGCCATACTCAGCAAAAGTCTATCTACGATGGGCGATTGATTGAGGTCTGAGTCTCACCTGAATGTTGTTAAGTAACAAGCGACTGTTGATTATTCATAATATGCAATAATTATATAATTGATATATCAGTTCTTAAACTTGGAAAACATATCTGGTGAAAAGGTATAGGCATAGTGTGTTCGTTCGTCAATTAAATTTCCTTCAAATACTAGAAGCTGTGAGCTAACAATCGCACAACATTTGTGATGTTGTGACACGAACGAAAGATTGTACTAGGCCGTACCGGGAGATAGACGGCAGACCAGCGAGTGTGTTGTGTTGTTTAGGCGACAAGGTATGAAGTAAAGATGTTATCTCTCAGAAAGAAAGCTTAACCACTGAGAAGAGTACACGCAAGTACGCGTACAATGCAACAGCAGCATCCTCACCACCATCACCATCACTTGAAGTCCATAGACGTCATTAACATCACCAACATTTGAAATGATACTATAACGTCCGTACCAAATTTCGGTACACTGCGTCTAGCTAACATACTTGGAATCTGAAGATATTTCAAGTACAGCCATGGTCCCTCTAGACACTCGAGTTAAATACACCCCAAAAAGCAAACGCATACGTGTATTTTCACGAAATTAATCTGGTCATTTCAAAGTGAGTTAATGCATGTTATTCTTGATCAGTTGCAGCCAGATTTCACAGTTTGAGACATCAAATGGCTGTTAGCATGTATAGCTTATATCAGGTTCAATAAGGGATGGCGTCCTTTCCTAGTTGGCCGTTGTCTTCAATATCTGTTATGTCCACCATGAACCCCCAAAACCAATTTTGTAGAATCCAGAATCCACCACTAGACCCGTCGTCACAGCGCAGAGCCAAAATAGGGTCCTCTGTTTCGAAGTCCATCTTTACGTAAACAATTCCAAATAGTTTGCACCGACACTCTCCTCAAACCAGGCACTGCACTTCCAGTTGCAGTTGCTGTGACAGTTCCGCAAATAAAGTCCAAGAATGTATCCCTCCAACCACTTTTTCTCTATGACATTTTTATGCAAGTTGACACATTCAACCGTAAAGGTACATTCTACCATGACTTGGATTGTGATTGCTTCACTAAAGTCATTCAGATGTACATAATCACGTTATATAGGTCTCTGATTTTCAGTGCGCAATTTTACATGCTTTACGGTAATGCACATTTTTCGTTTGCCCACCAACATGGCCGAGGTAAAACAAACAACCGATACATCGATGGATTACGGCGATTTTGCAGTTGGATATTTTGCATCTGTAATTGAAGATGGATTTAGCGACGTTGAGCTCAACTCATTATTGGCGCAAATCATAGAAACAGGTGATTATATACACAAATTTCTTCACAAGCATAGAAAGCAAACTCAGTCGAACTCCAAGAGATCGTCTGCTTTCCGAAAAAAGTCTACAAGCAAAAATGTGATTAATTATCCAGTGTTATGCCAAAACAGATCGAGTTATTTAGCGGATAAACATACTGTGTTGGAAAATCAGATGTATATAACGAAATTATAATAGTGCTGAATTTGATTTAAAACCGTACGGGTAACGTAGCAAATCCATGGAAAGAAAGTGTACAAGTCACGTGATAGTCAAGGGGTCAAATAATCAAGTAGACTATTACTTTGTCGACATATAGTCAAATGCAATAATAAAGTGCCGAACGTGCGCGTGTGACCTTAGAGATCATAACTGAACAGTTCTCGAAATACCTAGGGATTTGACACTTTTAACCCTACATATGACAAAAATCAAACAATAATATTCTCCTAACAGAGACTATGATTGGAAATAGCTTTGTCTACCTCAACGTACCTTTCTGCCATGTTTATGACCAATACAAATCCACGGAAAGAAAGAAAGATCCGTAGTGCTGAAGCACAACAACATGATCACGTGTGTACAAGTCACGTGGTAGTCAAGGGGTCATTGTTTGTAAACAGATACACGTGTGAATGAAAACATTTACAAGATCTCTAGAGGGCGGTTGCATTTCCTTGAATAAAAGCGGTCTATATCACTAAATCTTAGATAGAGAAAAACAAAAACAAAAAACAAAAACAACTATGTTTACAGTGTGAAACATTTTAAAGCGTTTTTGAAAATTTATGAATTTTCAAAAGTAAAACCCCTCTCAAGTTTTGGAATGGATCAACATACTGACTTATTTCCTGCCGTAATGATTGTTGATAACTGTCACAGCACAGTTAGTGATTTGACAAGTGGATGATGCACATGGCTTTATACTCTGTGCCAAGTTGACCTGATTCCTCGAATTTGAACTGACAGTTAGGGCCAAGTGTGTGGAATTACCCGAATTTACCCTGCTGACTTGGGGAATATTTTCGCTTTTGATCGGAGGAAGAATCGGTGTTGTACGAATTTAGACTTTGCTGGTTCTTGTGTCCTGTCAACTTTACGATCTCGAGCGACTCTACACCAGCATGTGACAAAAGAGTTGCCTTTGTGGCACGCTCACAGTGATTTGCGTAAATCACACTCAAGCCGTCATTTACTGACAATTCTTTCAATTCTTTTTATTCTGATTCAACCACCATCGGTGGTACAAGAGAAGACAGTACATACAAATTATGCATACTAAAACAAGGTGGAGGTTATTTTTGGTTATATTCGGTGAAGTTTCTTTATTGTTGAGTTGATAGATATAAATCTGGAAAGCTTTTTAAAGACTGACAAGTTTTTAGAGGTAAATAATGATTGAAAGGTACACAAATTTGGAAACGTATTGAATTTATGGGGAATATAAAGGTCTCGTTCGACAGCAAATGGGCAAATACCTTACATCTAAAAATATAGTGAAATTCATCAGCAATCGCTGGGCTTTTACAAAGTTGGCAAGTTCGGAGTTCTCTTGGTGTATTAGTCCAGTTTCCAGTTTCAACTTGGAGATTGTGATTACAAGATCTGAATCGCAGGATTTGGATAGAAACAGAGCTGGGTAATAAAAGGTATTTTGCGAAAGATGGATAATTTTTCAGGTATTGGTAATAAGACGCTTTTGGGCTGCTACGAACACTAAATTGCAATTTTTGGAAAAATTGATCTTTCAATATTCTCTCGACCTGCATAATAAGCGCTAACACATAAAGGATTCTGAATACATAGCATAAACCACAGTTATTAAGAATCTTCTGTACATAGTTTAACCAACTGGAATTTACGTTATCAGTTTTACAGAGTATGTATACGAGTTTGGACATTTTTACAGGAAGAGTTACTAGTTCTAGCTTGTGCCAATAACTAATCATTCTTTTGCAAATTACAATATCCAGAGGCATTCGACCAAGTTCTCCATATAACATAAAACTTGGAGTGGAGTGTTTAAGTCCAGTTGCCAATTTCAGAAACTCTAGATGAACCTTTTTTGGTAGCAGCTAAATTTTCGTATCGCCACACTTCACACCCATAAAGTAGTATTGGTAAAATCATCACATCAAATGCTTTCAATAGACAGTCAAGGGGTAAAAAACATAGCCTTAGTTGCACTGTTTAATAGTTGTTTTATAGCGTTGTTCATTTTCCTGTTTCTATAAAAGTTGATACCAAGATAGGTATAAGAATCAACTTGTTCTATTTCATGATTACCAAGAGCAAAAGAGTATTTAGATTTAGATGCGAGACCACCGCCAAATATGACGACCTTAGTTTTTGAGACGTTAACGTTAAGCTTCCATTGTTGACAATAACTTGCTAAGTTATCTAAAGTATTTTGTAAAAGAACTGCGTTGTTACTCATTAGTACAGTGTCGTCATTATATAGCAATAACAGAAACTTAATACATAGGTCTATATAATTATCTAATTTAAGGTTGATGGTTATACTCTCTCGGAACCATGAGATAGTAGGAATTTTACAGGAGTGGTGACAAGTTTTCTCCTTGTCTTACTCCAGAGTTACTGAAGAAATAGTCCGAGTAGGATTTACTAATGTTAACACATGATTTAATATTATTATACATGATCTGTTCGAGTTTTTCAATACATTTTCCATTTATAATATACCTTAACATATTTTTGCCATAGCCAAATTCTCCATACATTGTCAAAGGATTTTGTAAAGTCAATAAATGCACATAAAAGTCTTTTCTTAGACTTCTTAAGTGTATGTGTAAGATTGTGAAGAGAAAACAAATTATCTACTGTTGAAAACTGTTTTCTGAATCCTGCTTGAGTAGATGAATGGACTAAATTTGACCCCAGGAAAGTCTGTAACCTCTTATTAAGCACACTCGTTAACAACTTACCAAAACAACTGAGCATAGTTATTGGTCTGTAAGAGTTAGGGTCTTTTTCATCTCCTTTTTTCTTGTACAACGGCTTAATGACACCAGTTAACCAAGATTCCGGGAAACAGCCTGATGTCAGGACGAGGTTAAAAAACGAAACATAAAATGGACCTAATAAGTCAAACTTGTCAATCAGATACTCGTTCTCGATGTTATCAATGCCTGGCTATTTATTAAGTTTCAATTATTCACAGCATGTCTGACCTCTTCAATAGTAATAATAGCATCAAGCATCGAACTATCATAGTTGTGTTCAATATCATCAGATTGGACTGTGTTACAGGGTTGAGTGGGAATATTAGGATCATTAAGATCTTTGAAAAGGTTATAAAAGTCTTCAACAGGGGGATATATGCTTGCATTATCATTACAATGTTTCGGTTTGACTATCTTCCAATATTCCTTTGGTGAATAAATCTGATCGTTTCTCAGTTTAGACGAGATATTGGTTCTATGTTTCTTAAGTTGTGTGTTCAGAAACTTTTTATACTCGTATGAATGGAATTTATAATAAAAACCTGTCAAAGGTGATTTATATATGTTTTTTTTTCTTTCCCTAGTCTAGTATTTTCTATATGTCTTGCATTTACTGTTAAACCAAGGTTTGTTTTTCTTTGGAATAGGTGTAGCCTGATTATAACCTACATGCTGTTGTTTAACCCCAAACGCCTCACGAGCCGCAGTGCAAAGCACCTGCATGACCTCATTAGCTATGGAGTTGACTTCTTCAACCAGGTCACCATGACCCTGTAAAACCAAATCAACCTTAATCGACAGTTTATCAAAAGTTTCTAAGTCGATGGAAGAAAGAATATCTTAAAATTAATCAGGAATGAAACACTTACTATATATATTGTTTTTACATGTGTATCATAATTGTTGTTAACATTAATAAATTTATCATTAGATTCAAGAGTAATATTTTCTTTTAGTGAAAACATAAGTGGGGAGTGAACATCAGAGTAAAGGGGTGAGAAATCAACAATATCAAATGAGTTAAATAAAGATATAGCCTTGGATGAAGCAACAACATTATCTTTGACACTTTTGTCTTTACATGTAGCCTTGCCTATACCCTCATCACAACCAATACGCCTATTACATATAAATAAATCCATTTCAATGTAAAACTCTAGTAGTTTCTTGCCATGCTTGTAGCTCTTTGACGTGGTAAATGTAAGCCATCTAAAACAAGTTCTGGGTCTTAATCTACGTTTTCATCAAGGCATGTTTCTTTTGATAGGAATTCATCAATATTATGGTTCTCTAATGCGTCTGACGTTTTGGCGTTAAAGTCTCCCAGAAGTATTAAATATTCTGAATACGTGAAAGCATCTAGTATAGACTTTTCTATATTATCAAACATATTATCATGTAAAAATCTTGAGCCTTCAGGTGGTATATAAGTGACGCCTACAACAAGATCCTGTTCTACACTAAATAACTCTTTGGACATTTGGAACCAAAGAACGTCATCAACTTCGAGATCTAGTAATGATATATATAAAGTATACACATCACGTACTGCTAAGGTTAGTCCACCTGAGCGTTGCCACGTACAGCTTCTGTGTTTACAATAAACCTCGTAACCATCAATCTTAATGCCGTCTAAACTATCTGCTTTGGTCTCTTGAAAACATAATATGTCCCTATTGGAAATCAAGCCTAAACATTTGGGGTAGTCTAGTCGCTTTCTCAAGCCTTTCTTAGGTGCATTCAAATGCTGGAAATCACAATGTCTGTGTATAGTTTTATCATAATTATTTGTTACAGTTTCACTTTCATTTGATATATTTTGTTCACTGTAACTTGTGCTACAGACGCTAATATTGTTTGTAGGTTCTGGTTGATGGCATGCATCCGCTAGGGCTCTGCGTCGAGATGTCTCTTGCCCACTCACGTGTCCCTAGCGTTGCTGTGATTGATGAGCGAGAGTGCTCTTCGGTAGTTGAGGCGCACGATAGGGGGTTGGGACAGGCGGCGTTTGAAGTTGATTGGTTATGTACAACTTATCCACGACAATAGAAGCGCGTTTACCTTCGTTTCGTGCAGGTCGATATAACGGCATCAACACTTCATATCTGTAATCAGACTTCTCAGGCGGAAATTGTTCAACTACTCTGTAAGGTTTTCCCTTAAGCTCTCTGGCTGACCGTTTAACAGCATCACGTTCTTTTGTAACTATATATTTAGCAATGATGGATCGACGCCTCACTGAGTCGTTGGGATGTCGTGGCGTACGTCGTTGTCCGATTTGATGCACCCGTTTGAATTGTAGATTTTCTGAATCCAATTACAGCTCTTGCTCAATGAAGTCCCTGAGTACTTGTTCGGTATCCCCAATTTCGCTGACGCTGTTAGTTGCAAGAGCTGACGTTGTTTCGAGGATGTTTGTGAAGATGAGGTTGTCGCGCATGGAACGACATCTCCGCTCAACCAAGGATTCTCTCAAGCTAACATTTTCAGCTTTGAGCTCATCAATTGTTTGAAGTTTCTCTTTCACTGATCTTACGTCACGCTCAGTTTTGGAGAAACGTACAGACCAATCTTCCATAGATTTATTTACAAAAGTAGCACTCTCTTCTAGGGCACTTACCTTTGGTCGTAGCTCACCTAGGTCTATCACTTTCAACTCAAGGCCAGACACGCTTGTTTTAATGTTATGAATCTCAGTTTCCATTACATCAAGTTTTTGTAGTTTATTTTCTATGCTGGTAAGCTTATCAAGGATGTCAAGACTTCTGTCAGGAGTGTTAACAAATGGTTCATTAGGTATATATGGGAGACCCACCTGTTGATACCCACCGCCCACCGGCGTGGGGAACACAAGTTGCTGGGGCTGAAATGGCGTGCCTTGTGTTGATTGCTGGCTCATCGGAGTTGATGCTACTTGTTACTGTGACTGATGAGTTGAGTTGCCGTAGGGACCGGCAACTATATCCAGAGCTTCACGTAACATTGCTCTGGCGTGCGATGTGTTCGTCTGTGGGGTCGCCATTTTTGTTGATGTGGAAGGTATAGATTCGCGAAAATCCGACAAACACTCTTGTAAATTTTTCTTTTATTGTTCTTCTTCTTAGTTACTGTTTTGTTCATATCATACTCACTCCAGCAAGCATCAGCGTTAGGCTCAGTATCCTTGGAGGCAAAAATCCAGGTAAAATTGATGAAGATCGGGAGAGACTCGTAAGTGCGTGTACTCGCCTCGTGTGGCCTTCGCCTTCTTCCTATACTGATATTGAAACCGACAACATGGGTCTTCAATACATGACGATGACACACTCTGAGGCTACAAAAAATCATCCAGCGGGGGTTCATTATAAGGGGCAGGGTGAACCTCGTATCTTCGCGAGCGGTTCGTCTTCGTGTACAAGTCGAAATTTAATCCACAAACTCATGCATTTTTTTCAGCAAGCTCGGAAAACTGTAACTGATTCTGACACCACGTGGTACACTCTCAAACCGTTAGGCCACAACTCTCTTTCGTCAATGATGAAAAAGATTGTCAGTAAATAGCGGCTTGAGTGAGATTTTCGCAAATCACCGTGTACGTGCCACAACGGCAACTCTTTTGTCACATGGTGGTGTAGAATTATCCCTTAAAAACTCATTATGTTTTGCGCTGCAAACATAAGGATAGTGTGTTAAACGTGTGAATACAGTTTGAAGTACTGAGACTGTTGTTTGTTATCCCCCGCAACGCGTTTTGCGGGCGGTATTAAAATGGACTCCGTCCGTGCGTGCGTGCGTGCGTCCGTCCGTCCGTCCGTGCACATTTGTCTTTTCCGGAGCAGAACTCTAAAACCGTTCACTTTTTCTTCACCAAACTTGGCACATAGATAGATCTGGTGGTGTACTGGTGCCTTTTGGTAGTTTTGGAATTCTGAATAAAATATTTTTGGCGTTTCCGTGGCAACAAGTTCGACTTAGCCTGAAATTAGTGGTAGTGCTCTTTTCCGGAGCAGAACTCTTAAACCGTTCACTATTTCTTCACCAAACTTGGCACATAGATAGATCTGGTGGTGTACTGGTGCCTTTTGGTAGTTTTGGAATTCTGAATAAAATATTTTTGGCGTTTCCATGGCAACAAGTTTGACTAAAACAGAAATTAGTGGTAGTGCACTTTTCCGGAGCAGAACTCTAAAACCGTTCAATGTTTCTTCACCAAACTTGGCACATACAGAGATCTGGTGCTGAACTGGTGCCTGCTGGTAGTTTTGGATTTCTGAATAACATATATTTAGCATTTCCATGGCAACAAGTTTGACATAGACTGAAATTGGTGATAGTGCTCCTTTCTGGAGCAGAACATTCAAAACCTTTCAATACTCTCCTTCCACTTTTCTATATACACACCTAAATATTTGACATAATCATAACTCGTAGACATAATCATGAAGAGTATTTTGCCATTGCGGGGGATATTGATGACTTTGTCTTCTTTTTTAAATTTATTTTGGCAAAGTTGTGACTGCTCAGAATGTTGGAAGAGGCCGTCACCCCTTCTGTAGGGCTGTACCAAAGAATGTCTGCACCTCTTTCAGGTGTTCCCAGCGCGAACTGGTTGAATCGATTAACGTTGCGACGGTAAATAGTTCGTTTTAAAATTGCAATCAAATTTGGAGCTATTATAATTTCGTTACATACCTCTGATTTACCAACACAGTATGTTTATCTCACAATTAAAGTTTCCGATGATGCGTTTTTGCGCTGTGCATTCGTTCCATGTACAGAAACCAACATTATAATTGCGAACTTATAACAATCAAACACTATTCTGAAAAATAATTGAAATTTCATTCATCAATATCACCTATGCGCGTCTATTGTGGGAGAATATACATTAAATGACAGGCAAACAAGCTTTGAATATTTTAATGATCTTGTGCAAACTTAATTACAAATGCTTGACCAAATTTAAATTTGACAAGGTAAAAAACGAAATGCGAAATCGAACCCTCAAACGACAAATATCCTAGATTATCCTTATATTAAATTGGGTTTTCGGTTTCGCAATTTCAGCGATGCGACAGGCTCCGTTTCTGCCTCCTTCCAAATTACAGGACTTTTCGGTCTGCTCAACCATTGGATTATTGGGTGTTATATTTGCGGTCTTGTCATCTATTGTTACAGCTGCAAATTCACCTGAGCGTAGTGATTAATATGCACTGGGATAAACTAATAGGTGAATATCTTACAACATACCACAAAACACTATACTGCGTGACAACATTAAACATGTATGTCACTGAGCGACTGGACATATTAACCCTTCAGAATGATTTTGCGGCAAAAGGAATTACAGACAAGAAACCTTTTAAACCTTTTCATCAATGTTAATTCAAGATAACACATGTACACGCTCACTCACTTTCCTTTCAGTGTAAATGTACTGACGATTACAACTTATTGGCAACAGAAGTACACAACGGAGTGTGGTTGGTGGGGCAGTCGATGCGGGAGATCCAGGTAAAATCGCCATTTCTTAAAACGAATGGTTATGATTCATAATATCTCTCCTGGATAGATAAATGACGGTATCTTTCTGATCTGACAAGTTCTCTATGTTAATGGCTTTTGAACCAATATCACGTATGGAACATTGGGACATTGTAGCCATGTTGCATTGTCGCGTTGTCGCCCTTATAAAAATAAGACAATAAAAAAATGTCACCTTCAAAACCCCATATTTATTCTGGTCATTCTCAGCCTTCAGGAGAGTAAACTGCTGCTTGATATCGGAAGAATGCCTTCAACAATTGATTCGAACCAATGATTATAGATTTCTCTGCACAGCGAATTGCCCCGCGAAAATATGACAGGGCCTCTATGCTCCGTCATAGATTTGAGAAGTTATCGGAAACCGGAATGAAAACCGGAAAAAAATGCAAAAAAATCACGTTTGATTGGCTACATTAAACACAGACATTAACAACATATGAAATATTTTCCAAGGCAAAGATGAAAGATTTGTATTAAGTTCCAGAAAAGCAGCCATATTGACAATTACTATTTCGGTTTTGAAACCATTGGAAACCAAAAGACCATTGGCGTTTGTAAAAGAGCATAACTATTTCTGCGCATACGTATACTAATTACCTTGCTACACATGCACACCGCTAATCGAAAACAACGCGACAATGCCACATATTCCTTATGGCGCCTTGTCGCGCATTTCATACTATTTTACACATCTCAGATGGGGCGGCAATGTGTCATATTTTGACCTTGAAAACTGTAGAGCATGTGTCGCTTTGTCGCCCTTTGGTTGAATACAAAAATATAATTCAAATCACTACAATGCAGCATAGCGACAATGCGACACATTGCCAAAATGTCGTATTGTCGCACTTTGGTCAATTTTGACACTTTTTGCATGTTTTTGTAAGAGCGACAACACGACAACGTCCCTTCTAGGACTCCATATTCTGTTATATTCTGACCACATTTTCTGGTGGTCAGTGCATCCCAGCTGACATCTATGACAAACTGAAATTCTCTGACAGATTTGAAATGACCAGATCATAGTTGAGGCAGGTACAACGTCAGAATATTAAAAGAAATGATATTACCACTGTTACGAAGTTGTACATTCATATGTCGACAATACCATACATGTAGGTAAAGAGAACACGTTTTTGTTCCACCAGGCAGAAGTCACACACTACTTACAGATGCGAATCAGGGTACAGATCAACAGATAACATAGGCTGTCCACATCGTAAGTGAATTGCGCTACTTGGATAGACGAGCGTCTGGCCTTTCTACAATTGTTATCATCATGATCTGATGATCTGTATACCTTGGTAAGATAAGGCCATGCGACGTATTTTGAATAAATTTACAGGATGTCGACTGTCTCTCACAGACATTTGTGCTGAGACTTAGTAATGGTATACGCGCGAGTAGCCTGCTTTCGTTCTGTTTCTTGCGACCCCAGCTAAACACATATTACCACACAAGATACTTCAGGATTCTTATGATTTTACATAAAATATGTTCAACCACATATACCGTAACGAGGAAAATGATTACATATTACAGCTGTATGTGACAATGAGATCAACCCCGCTGCTTGCAACATGAACTACCCGACATCTCACATCGTCTACAGTAACGGCAGGACACAGTACAAGAGTGGGGGCAGCTGTACTGCCCCCGGGATCTGTGCCAACTGTAATGAAGGCTTTTACCCCAGCAGAGAACGATGCAGAAGTAAGTGTACATTGGTTAAGTCGGTTCATTCATATTGGGGACGCGGATGGTCAAGTCGACTCATGCGCAGCGCACGCACACTGAACATTATCCTGTCAGCACCATACTCATGATAAAGGCTATTGTGACCACAAAGGTTTCTGGCATATATTTGCTACAAGCTCAAATTTCTTGATAAGGTCCTGTGTTCCCTTTCACAGTGTGCAGTGCCATCAGTAACTGTGACCTGGAGACATGCACCAGCAGCAGCAACGAGGTGTGTAGTCGCTGTGAGGGGGTCGTGCATGACCAGGCAGGAAGCAGGGCATATGTGGCGTCTTCGAGTCGGATATCATGCATACGTGAGTTGCCATCGATGAATAACGACTCAACATTATGTCCACCAGTTACAAATATACCTGTTGGTAGGTTCCTACTACTATTTTGTTCGCCTTTATCGAGCTTTGAATAAAAACACGCGCAAACTACAAGAATCCAGACTCTGAAAATGTTACATAATAATTTATGATCATAAATGTTACGAATCCTACAATAACCTTAGTTTTTCTATTCATTCATTCTATTCAGTCTTTAACTACTAAAATTGGTTTTATTGTTGCATCTATCAGTATCGTACCCTTTGATTCTATCTTTGGATCTGTCAAATATTACAAAATCATTTCCAATCAACTTTAGTCAGGAAGTGGACATTGGTCTTGCGTATATTGTTTCTTCTTACAACAGATCATGCAGAAGTTAGAATATGCCTTGCCGTCGCCCCACCGCACACAACAGATTTAGATACTTAACCGGTCATGTTGTAAACTTTAGATCCCCCATTTGTGTCAACAGAGGCGTGATCGTGGCGGAGTGACAGCACCCGGTGTTATCCCGGGACCTGCAGGAACGAGTACGCCAGTAACTGTGCCTGCTCCAGCGGCTTCACAGGGAAACATTGTCAGACAAGTAAGTTGACGCTTCCTGGGATTACAAACAACACGCAGATAGCAAACAACAAACACTTCCTTTTCGTTTGCAAAGTGTGAATATCAGTTGCTGCCAGAGGCGCAAAACATGTTTACCCTTTTTCCCGAAGACCTTGTTAATTTTCGGTGATTCATTCATTATATACTTTTCAGCGCTATTTTGCTTCTGGAGTCTTTGAATCTGTTTCCATGGATGAGCGACACTGTTCTTTTACTGGCATTGATTTTTCATAAGTAGTTCATATGACTGCACATCTACCCTTAGCGAAAGGACGCCGTATGAGTATAAACTTAAGTCCTGGATATATCAACGAAATTGTAAATCTTTTGCACTGTCGCTTATCGTATTTGTTCGCATATTTGTACATTACAAGTATGTCACAGTAACAACGAAGCCCACAATAAACTTCAACCTCCTGAGACTGACCGCCAGCAACGGCGACACGACAGAGGCACCTCCCAACATCAACAGTGGTCCATCTCAGTCTACCAGCTGGTCAAACATCAACTCTCCATCCAGACTGTACTACAGGTTTACGGCAGAATACAAAATGGTACCTCCATCCAGACATGCCTTCATTGAAGACTTCGGTGTTGGAATTGTCAGTGGTTCTGCTACATTCAAACTAAAGAGAGGTATGTGAAGTATCAGAATGCAGACTATTACATTTTGCTGCATACATCAAAAGGTGAAACTGATTTTCTAACGAGTTGGGTATAATACTGTTAACTGCATCTAGTTTTACAACGGTATATACTATCCGCTGGTAAAATGTGTATACGGTATGTAAATAAAAGTGACAACACACACCAATAAGAAATCTCCGTTGACAGTTTCGACAATATCATGAGGAGGTGTACTTTCAAACAGTGATAATACCAGGTGGTGGAGAGAAGGTTAGCATGTCCCGAATCACCTAACTGATGAACTCGTGCTTCTTGTTTTATCCTCCCTCTGAAAACGATTATTATTCACCTGACTGTGTTGTTGTACCAAGGTGCAGGTGTTGTCTCCACTAAGGTCTATAAATGTGGAGGAGCCAGCCGAAGCAGCCCGAACACAGACCTGTACACCTGTGAAGGAAACCCATCAGCGGCGTCTGTACTACCTCTACCCTTCCAACATAGAGATGTGTGAGTTCTGGGCAGATGTGTTTTGTAAATGACGATGTACAGCTTGGACTGTGTCTGACACGATGGACGTTTCGATAGTGTTGCGTTTCACTCTGACATTTGACTACACCTAGCTTTTTCATCACAATGTACTTTTGGTTTTCATAATAATCATAACGTATTGTGTGTGTGTGTAAATATTGCTACTAAACTACATTCTGACCAGGGACAACCACAGGTTATCTACAATACAGATACCGTTGTATATTTTGAATAGGTACTTTCATCTTTAAGCTTGGAATCTGAATGTCATAATATAAAAGAAATAAAACAAGAAATGTGAATTAAGACGATACCATCGATACGGTACTGAAGTGGCTACTTTTGTGTACATTTCAAGTTCGTTAATAGAACGTTGGTGAACAACACTGCAACTGTTTCACAATTGATATAATTTTCAATCACAAAGATCCTATAAATATTTTGACATTATTATTTTCAGTATCGAATTCACTTATTCAACAAGTAATGGAGGGTATGTGAAGGTTCGGAACAAGGAGAGTAACACACTAGCGACCTTCTACTACAACAGTGCCACACAGACCCACGTCTATACTGTGGCCATAGACCTGGTGGATCCCTATCACTGTACTGGTACTACTGCCTGTGTTGGCAGCATGCTGACTGTTCCCGATGTTATAAAGACTGTAAGTATATGACCACAGTTATATTTTACACCTGATGGTAATGGTTTACAGGGAGAATGATTCCATTACTTGTTTTACAGGAGAATCCACTTGTTTCAGTCCAAAGTGAACCTCCGCTGGAGTGGCTGGTCAGATGCTGATGCAGGAGTCGACCACTTTGTGAGGGACGTGTATGAACTCCACGCTGTTGGGGATGTACTCAGAGATAAACGTCGTGTTGTCACTACAACGTTGACAAGCTCAACGGTGAGGAATTGTAGTTCCAATATTTAAATCAATTCAAATCATGGGTGATCATTTGCAGTCTCGTGAATATAGTAAGCGCCATGTGAATGCATGCTTCTGGCCGTGTGCGTGTGTGTGTGCGTGTGCGTGTGCATGTGCTCGTGCGTGTGGGTATGTTACCTTCACAAATAATAAGTATTAAAAATAAGTACAACTACTTGACCCAGCTACAAAACACTTGAACTAACACGAACATCGTTCCAAAGACATTAATTTCCTTGAAAGGTGAACTGTGGCGGTGTGCGGTTACTTGTTCAGTTTACACATGTAAAGTATTGTTTACACATGTACATGTTTCAGACGTCCAACAGCTACACACTGGCTACGACGGGCGTGTACTCGGTTGTACTGTCTGCCTATGACAAGGGAGGCAATCACAGAAGTACAAGAAGAATCCTGGTATATGATGGTACTTCAAATGTAACAACACAAGCAAACACATCTCTCCGTGTCACAACAGCAGCATCAGCAACATCAGAGTGGCAAACTACGTCATCATCAGTGACAGTAGACTGGACCAACAGATACATCAACACAGTCCACCGAAACAACAAGTGGCTCCTGGGCGTGGCTTCTCTTGGTAACATCAGTTTGGACTATGATGACAACGAGGGTGACAGAAGTGTGTCTGCCATCAACAATGTTCAAGGTTGGCACAATTTGCAAGCTGGTTTATATAGAACAGACATATGATCTGGAATCTAACGACATAGGCTTCATTTATCACGCGATATTACAACAATTCATCATTGGTGTATACACGCTCATTCAACGAAGCAACTAATAATGGCCATATAGAAGCATTCAATATCGTTTTGTTTCTTAACCTTTCACACTGAAATCCTAAGCATTTCCCCTCTTCTGATAAATGAGTATGGTCATGTATATTCAACAGGTTTAACACGATTCTTGACGTCATACAAATTCGACCACCAAGGAGGATCGTCCATCGCCAGTCCACCAGCTGATAACCTGTTCACCAGTCAAGGTCTGAATCAGTCACAGACCATAACACCCTCACTAGTGGACGGGGACACTGTACGCTTCTGGGTTCGAGCCTATGACATCAAACGCGAATTCCTTGAAGAACGTGTGACAGTCCACATCGACACATCACCCCCCGTCCTAGAGAACCTGTGGCTCACCAGGGGAGACCGACTCAACATCAGTGTTCATAGTGCAGAGGAATTTTCCGAAATGACGCAAGTCTTTTGTTTTCTTATGGTGTTCATTGATAAATAATTATACATGAATATTATTATTGTTAGTTCATTTTTAGATTCCCTTTAACAAACATTTGGAGAATATATCGGGGACATGACCTGTATTTTGCCCTTCGTCCAACTTTACCTAAGTACTACTCAAAACAGTGGACTACCTTGACCACGGTAAAATGTGTGACACAACGGTCTGATGAATGTCTGAGACACTGATGTGATGAATTGTCAAACCGTGTAATACAATTTCAGAATGGAGTGGATTGCATACGATGAGCACAGTGGCTTGGAGACGGTGTCATGGCGTATTGTAGATAAATACAAGGATTTAGATATCGTGCATGGAGTTCAGCACATCACGGCTCAAGGGGAAACAAGTGTAAGTAGTTTTGAGAACACACCTGTGTATGCCATAGTTGTACTTCTTGCGGTAATGGAACATGCGCTTTACTCCATTACTTCTGTTGTTAAGCACACTTTATCACATATTTGACAATGGAGGTTGGTCAGACATCATCAATACGATTAATGACAATTTGTTTCAAAAGCTAAATTGTATTGTTAAAATATCTGGTATGTAAATAACACAGAGTATTGCTGACTGCAAGAACGCCAACACTGATGCCACAAGGGGAGTTAACTGTTACTGCACGCCAGCCAAAGGTTGCTACCATCGTCACTTCCAAGTAAAGCCCATCGTAGTAGACAGTAGTCTCCCACATGGAGGAATATTCAGCAACAAAAGCAGGGGATCACACGACTCTGACTACTATGTAGAGGTCAATGTGACAAACCACGCCAACCTTAAAACAAAGATGGAGTTTAAAGTAAGTGAAACTTTCGCATGATTGATGAAAATCTCTTCTATGCGTTGAATACAAGTATATACGATTTCCTTTTGATCAATATACACATGATCTGTTTCCTAACATGCTGTTCCATGATCTTGTCCAGGTGACAATTGATACAAGCCCCCCTCATCCTGGCGTTGTTCAAGATTGTCAATTGGGGAACCCGGAAGTGGACTACCAGCAGCATCTCCAACTCTGCGGCCACTGGGACGGATTCTTTGACAAAGAGAGCGGAGTCAAATTTTACCAATATAAATTTGGTCCTCACTGTCTCTCAGCAAATGAATTTGGAGTTAATAAATCTTTATTTGAGGTAAATATAGAACGTCAGCGTTAAAGAATACACAGTTTTGACTATCCTTGAAACCAATTCTGTTTCCTGTAAAGGGGAAACTGGCTGTGTGAGTCACATGAATGGATCACTGAAAATCAGTGATGACACCGTGTTCACGGCTAAGCATCTCCTGCCCTACAAGTATCATACTCCATTCACAACATTTGCCTAAAACTGGAAGTATTTTCGCAGTACCCCTGCCATGCAACGACTACCTGAAAACAAACCAGACAATCATGTGATCGATGAATTGGAAAATTTGGTGAATGTAGATAATATGGAAGTACCATGTGTGCGTGCATGGGTGGGGCGTGCATGCGTGCGTGTGTTTCTGTACTGGAGATATGATGAAATGATGTTGTTGTTTTTCTCTTGTGAAAATCACACATATCTGTCTGAATATTTCGGATCATTCACTCATGACATACAGGTCACGGAAACCTATTCCACATCCGCCTCCTGGACAGCGCCCTCTGTCGGCAAGTATCACGTGACAGTGGTGGCCTTCAACCGAGCACTGGAAGCATCTGACCCAGTGTGTTCTGACGGAGTGACTGTAGACACAACACCACCCAGTGTCAGTGAGGTGGCAGTGAGAGACTCCAGGGTGATGGAGGGGCTGGTCAAGTCATCAGATAAAGTTGTGTGGTTCATCGACGCCCACAGGAGACGTACCCTGGTGGTCAATCCAGATGGCAGTTGCAGGTACAACAGTTTAGTGAAAAGTGTATGCGTTTTTTTTTTTGTATTTTGTTTCTTATTCTGTGATACGGGACTGTCCTGTGTGATGGTCGTACTTCCAGTATCATTGAAAGTACTTAATTATGGTCCTCATTTTCACATGATACCACGAACGATGAAATCCGGTTGGATGTTTAGAAGCTTAATTGTAATTTTGCCTGAAGAATTACCAGGAAACATCGTGCTGATACCATTAGGATAACAACTGGATATGTAACAGGTGACTGTTGAACCATATTAAAAAATAGCATTGTGTCTGAATGAATATTTTCTGACATTATTCTGGATTTATGTTCGGGGCTGATGTCATCGGCAATTTACATTGTCTTATTTGGAGGAAGGAACATTGTCGTCTTTCTAATTCTTGAAACGACAATTTATCCTGAATGATTTGCGTTTTGATTTTACATCTGAACTCAAGGCTACGCACATGTTCTTATCAGAGAATCCTACTTTCCCCCGATATGAACGCAATTTATGTTTTATTCACGATGTGAACGTCGACGTCATGATTAGCCGACTTTGGTCTCATGCCCACAACCAGTTCAAGTTTGTCCCATCAAATTCAACATCAAATTCGATGCCACCTATCTGTAATTAAATAGTCATTTGGTAACGATGAGTGAGTGAGTGAATGAAAATTTACACTTTGGCAATGTTTCAGCCATATCGTGACTAATTCAAGTTATTGATCAATACTAATTAAAGGTACATTATAAAACATGTCAACGAAGGACTGGTAATGCTGATAACTGTCAACCTATTTATCGTTAAACAGTGTCCTCATTATAAGCAATCAGTAGCTCACGAACAACATTAATACCATTTCCAATACTCCAGTATAAAGTATACAGTTAGGCATCACACAGATATATCATGTAACTGTCTCCAGTTCCAAGGCCACGCCAGTAGATGACAAGAGACTGTTCCTTTTTCCAATACATCGGTACAACAATGGAAGTGGGATGCAGCTTTACAATCCTGGGTGTGAATCTATACTACCATTGCCTGTCAGCTTCACCGACTTACTCTATGTCTACAGGGAACACCACGTGAGTACCTTATGCAATGAAGATCGCAATGAAGTACCAGCATGCACACCCCTTGTGTATATTTTATTACTCATTATTTGTGCAACTTAACAATGTTTTCTCCTGCTTATCATATCAGTATTTGATTATTTGTGTACAGTAACAACGTTTTTATCCGTATCTCAGTTCAGTTTTTGATCATGTGTCGTCTATTTATAAACTGTACACTGCTTTCAGTAAAGTGTTTGATTGTTTCCCAGCTCTTCGTAAACTGGACTGGCAGTGACTCTGAGAGTGGTATCTATGACTACGAGCTGGGGCTGATGTCAGATCCTTCTGGTGAAACAGCTCCAGATATCCTGCCCTACACATCCACTCATCATCATCCTCAGTATCAGGGCTACCATCCTCGTCTCAGTGAGGGGCAACAGTTCTACATCGCCATCAAGGCCATCAACAAAGCTGGCATCTCAACTGTCAGAGTAAGGGCACACAAGAGAATCATTTATGTTTCATGTTGTATGTTTATGAAGAATATATGCATTAATTTCTTTGGACTGGTGACTCTTTGCGTAAACACAAGTATTTGAACGAAATGACCAGATGTAACTGTTTTCATTAAAGGTTGTTGGACCTGTCACCGTGTATACACGATACCCTGCATTTACTGGATCAGTGACAGTGACGCTGAGACACAACTATTTGATTGCACGTTGGCCAGAGACAGCATTCACAGACACTGGGTATCTAAAATATGAAGCTGCAGTAGGTATGTGCAGTCGTTATCGCTCTAATATCCTTCATCTTATTTCAAATGCCTATGAAACTGCCATTGCCCTTACATTATGTTCGTCAGGAACTAAGGACGGCAAGTCGACAATAATCCCCTTCACGACGCTGCAGTCAGGAGGTGGTTGTACACTGACGTCGCCACCCACGTGTACAGCTGTCGCCCTCACAGACCTCCACTGGGACCTCCATCACAGCCACACCTACTTTGTGTCAGTCAGAGTCACCAACATAGTAGGACTGTCTACACTAGCAGTGTCTGAACCCTACGTCCATGACGTCATGCCGCCGTTACGTGGTGTAGTAGAAGACGTTATTCCAGCTGGAGAAGAATCCTTGTTCACAATACCGGTATGTGTATCTTTAATGTTATTAATCACGTATTCGGCAAACGAACGCGAATGTGTGTTTGAATATCATATCACGAAACAAACAGGTTCACACAGTTTTATGCCAGTGATTTATATAATCTGTAATTTACATGATATGCATGAGTCGATCACGTTAATAATATTTCAAACACAATTCAGCTTTCTTTTTATCGATAGTGGATATTTCTGTCATCACGTATTAAGTCAGTAACTATAGTCTTCGAGACGTATTGTCATAAATGTCGTGATTAGTAGGACACTTCATTGCTTATACAACCTGTTATTGTTTCGTGAGTTTCTGGTAATAAAGATAGTGTTATGCTGACGTGTAAAGAAAGGGATATAGACTTTGAATATTTTGAGATCATTATTTTAGTTCTTGTATCCCATAAGTACAACCCTTGTCATGTTCAACTGGATACATTTTGCTTTTGAATCTTCTGCTATTTATAAAACAAATGTTTTCTTTCCATTATTTTCTGTTTGCATTATTTATATCTACATGTTTGTAGATCATTCATTACCTCATGAACTCGTGTACTACAATATACCCCTATGACTCCTATTAATGTTTGTTTTATATACTCGATAAAAACACTGTCCCTGTAGTATGTGTGATGACCATGGAAGACATAAATATGTCTGTATACTTTCAGCGTACTGATGACACAGACTACCAAATATCAACACGGACATTAACAGCGAGATGGTATGGATTTGATAATGGAATAACTGCCATTACGTACAGGGTTGGAATTGGGTCTCAGCCATTTACAACAGATATCCAGGCGCATGTCTATGTTGGAAGTGCAACCTTACATTCTTTCACTGGTTTGAGCCTGCATTGGAAAACGGTTGGTAAACAGATGTTGATTGAAACACTTGCAAACTATGAATTTGTTCTCTTGTTTACAGGATTGTATATGCACAATGAAGTGGCGCCTCTGCCTAATTTCAGAAGTATTTTGTGACTGTCGTTGCTGCTACCGATGGCGGCGGAGATGTGATGGTGTCCTCTGACGGTGTGACGATCATCAGGCCCAATGTTGACATCACAGATGCCATTGTCAGAGATGGCCTAGGGATGCAGTGATTCTGGTATTTGTTGTAGTTGTCATGGATGACGAAAATTGCATTAAAATGCTGCATATACTTTATGATTATAATGATTCGGAAATATATGATTTCAGATTTTGCAACTCAAATGTTTTAACCTTAACCGTATGATAAGGACTAGTTTCAAATTGTCCGACATGATAAAAAATTAACAAGTAATTATATAATTCTGCAAGTCTTACAGTTTCTATGGGAAATGATAAAAGAAATGGCTTTTCAGCAAAAAACACTATTGAACGAAAAAATATCTTATAATTAGAAATATTAGTTTCAGAAGTTCTATTGTTTATTTTGATACACTTTAAAAAGTATAAACCCGGAGGATTCTTATTAGGCTAACTGAACTAATGTGAACTAAAATCCACTAGAAAGTCAATTTATGCTCTTAGTTTTCAGTTAATTGAGGTTTCGACGAAATTTGATTTTAGTGAATGGTGCTCTCGAAGTGCAGTAAACCAGACGGTGAGTGAGATATTACGTAACTGGAATTATTAGGTTGTTGTGCATGTGATCAAGGTATAGCCTTGCACATATAAGCCGTTTACCTGGATATTTTTGCATACGGTTCGCAACATGCACGTCACAACGCCGTCACAGTCTATGTCGCCGCGTTAGCTAATCAACAAGGCATTCAGTATGGAAGTCGACACATCTCGACAGTAAACAAAATAAGAAAATCCTTTACATATTCATAAGAAAACTCTACAATTCCTACTCCGTCAGAATGTGTTTATCAAACATTGTTTGCGAAGCGCACCGACGAACAGTGTCTCTCATGAAGATTTTATAACGTTTATCCTCACGATTTTACGATACTTGAGTCAGTGTTTGTATATATTCCTCGATCGCTTTGAAAATACAATTGTGTGCCCCTCACGCTCATGAAATAATATCCTCAGCCATATAAGTAACATATTGCTTGTGTGATGCAAAGTCGCTACACTTGTGGTCTTCTATGTGAGAGGTTAAATGTATTGATGAATGTCTTAACAGAGATGTTCACGAGATAACACATACCAAGTATCTACTTCATCATATGCGGCCCGCTGGGATACAAGCAACTGGCTGCTCAGTTATCCTGATGTACAATGGAGTTTGCAAAAAGAAAGTTCCTAGAACTGGTATGTGAAGATCGCTCGATGACCAAAAGATTAGCATAGTCACGATTGTCCTCAGGCCGAGTGGTTTATTAAATCAATTTAACTTCTTAACGGACCTGCTGGAAATGTATCATAATTAGGAAAAATATATCCAGTAAAGTACTGGTCATGTTTAATCCATGATGTGCTTCCTTCTACATTGGTGTGATATTATTTCACCATTGTATATGACAGAAGAGATGTATAGTAAGATAAACGCCACAAAACGTTTACTGTAAACTGTCTCATATCTCATATACAACAGTGCACTAGGGTTGTCGTCGTTTCTATAAATGCTGAAAAAAGTTGCAATTTGGCCATTCAGCTTTTATTCTCATAGTTGACCTATGGGACATTGAACGAGTTTGAGCCCCTTAGAACATCGGATATGGTCGTGGCTAGCGGTCTGCATCTTCAACCAGGAACAACCTACAGAGCTGCTGTCAAGTTCTGTGTAGTGAATGTATGTTCTAAACCCATATACAGTGACGGTGTGACTGTCATAGCACATCCTCCAACACCAGACAATATATCGCTGACGTATCGGGAATCTAACAGTGGACAAGCACAGGCAAGTTACATATTTCTTTCCAAGCGTTCCGTTTCTTTTCATTCGTATGTATTATGTTATTATGGTATTTTTTGGTATGGTGTTTTAGATCCAGGTGAAGATGGCTCGGTTCCGTGATCCTGATATAAAGGTACTACAAGAAGCTTATGACGTCATGGATAGATACGAGTGGGGTCTGACAGATGACAGTCACAAAGACAAAATGTTGATAGACTGGCAGACGGTGGATGCTGATGCTATTGAAAGTGTGGCTGATGACAAGGTAAAATTGTTCATAGAATATTTATCTATTCTTTATACCTTTGATGCCTTTCCGATATCAGTGAACAAAATGGTATATGGGTTGGCTACCACTTTCTTCTGTCTTCAGATAAGTTTCACTCTAAACCTGCCAAAACTGATTCGCTTTACCAAGTGCAGAAGAGAATCAGTCAGGGGCTACAACCACGTAGGTTTACATACAACGGTGTCAGCAGATGTCAAAGAATGTGCAGCATATAATCCTCCAAATATCGTGCCTGCAGTTGTTCTAGATGTTATCGGTAAGTGCGTGGTTACAATAAGTTTCAGGAAAATGTGTAGTCCCTCGTTAAATGTACGTTTTAAGGCTAGTGAACTGAATGTTCTGTTGATGAAACATCCCAGGGGTACATTTATGATTGATTACAGGAGCAAACAACGAAAATGTTGGTCAAGGAATAACCTTAGATCAGAATAGTCACTGGAATGATGCTGACTACACTCCCTACAAGAACATCCTGTCTGCTGTGTGGCCGACGCTACGTCACAGGAACTACACGTGGGCAGTGGTTTCAGGTGACCAGTTGGACCCCTCATCTCACTACAAGAGAGAGACTCTGATGATCGTCACTGACCCCTGTAGCATGCCGGGTGTCATCAAGTGTGGACACACAGGTGAGTGTGTGTTTTAACAATATTTTGTAAAAACGTACGGTGTTTATAAAAGATGTGGCATTCATCCATGCCTTCATCTTTTCCTTTTTTCAAGTGAACGAGTTCATCAACGTGGAGTTTGCAGAGCTGTCCTACTTACAACACGGCAGGAGATTTTATGTGTGCATCCATGCTGATGACAAAAACACTCGTTTTGAGAAGTGGACATCACCTCTGACTGAAGTGAACGCCTGCAGTGACGGCATCACTGTTGATCTGACTCCACCTACACCGGGGACAGTGAACATCGACAACCTCATAGACGGGACATTTCAGGTTAACTGAACCCTTTTAAATAATGTTCCCTTGGTTTCGACAGCATATAAAGTAACTTGGTTGTTAGTGTGAAGTCAATGCTGAAACTACAGTAGAGCCATCGATTTGGGCAAGTACACAGATATTGATATATTTCTCATGTACAGGTTAGCAAAACAGAAGTTGCAATTAGCTGGACAACTTTTGTTGATGTGGAAGAGGAAGGATTCTCTGCTCATGCTGCTGGGATTGCCTTTTATGAAGTTGCAGTGGGTAATGAACTGAACAATTTGTTCATGATCTACCATATAACATATTCAATTTCTAATTCCTTGACAATTATCACTGTCTCAGGTAAATTTATGTCATTCCTGATAGATAAATGTTTTCTACCTTCAGGTACGTTCCCTGGTGGACAAGATGTCGTCATTTACACCCGTGTTGGATATGTAAACAAGTACATTCTACACAGGCTCAACCTGCAGACTGGAAGTACATACTATGTTTCAGTGAGAGGTAAGCTGAAGGTCGATAGAGTTCAGCTTTGTTCATTTAAACTCCATGTTTTGGAAAACAGGCCCAGGTATTCGTGGCAGACTTAAATATGTGTTTATTGTGACAGTTTTGAAACTTTCATTCAAATCTAAGAAAGGTGACATCAATGCATTTTCAATGTCTTGGACCCATGATGAATACATCATGGGTATACATTCAACTTATGCTATGCATTACAAATAATGCTTCAGTTCTTAAGAAATGTCTTATCTCTTAACACTATTTCTTTCAGCCACAGATTTTGTGAAGAAGACAACAGTTGCTGTATCAGGGGGTTTCCTTGTCGACGCCACACCTTCAGTACTAACAGGGCAACACATTGACGTGGAGGGACGATACATTACATCACGTCTTATACATGTCTGGTAACGTTGAGAAAGTGGCATATGAGCTCGTACAAATGTTTTCAAAGAAACCTTTGAAGGAAAAAGGACAGGCTGATGCTAATATGTTGGGTTCACGAACAAAATTAGCATTCTATACGAAAATATATTCCATGATATTTTCCCGACCTTGTTGAGTCAATAAATACATAGGCTGCATTTGTTCTTCATTCTGCATTCTAAACACAAACTCTGTCAAGAACTAGAGATTACTGTACAACGGCAGCAATTTTCAACAACTCTGCATTTGTAGATAACATACTGACTTTCTTATTGAAGCTGACATGTCCAGTTCTGGTCGGATTAACGTTAAATATTCATATATAGCTGCCACACTTGCTCGACCTATTAACACTGATTTCTTTTTCAGTTGATTGTATTATCATTCTTATGTGTTGAATTCTTTAACTAATTGTTTTATATGGGTAACATTCACAAATGTACAATATACAGAATAATAAACTTTGTGTGCTAGGTATACTTGTAATGTATCCTCACATTAATTATCAAAATATTTAGGTTTCAATATTTACTTTAGTGGTGGACAAAACATACACTGAAGAAGTCACACGACGTTTCTGATTTCATGTCCTGTTCAAGGCAAATGTTGATGGAGTAATATTCTACACTGGAAAATAAACGGCGTTGATATATTCCACAGCTGGAGGAACGTTTTCTTTAGACGAGGAAAGTGGAATAAAGTCATACAGCGTTGCTATGGGCACCAGACTTGCGTATGCTGATGTGTCAGAGTACAAGATGACCGTTGAGGACTGTTTGGACATTGACACACTTAATAAAACAGAGGATGGTCACTCGTATTATATAACTGTGAAGGTAGCTTTGGACGTTTCTATCTTCTTTTCTTTCATGTGTTCAAATTATCATGACACAAAATGATCCCCGAGTGTTCGTTCATCCGTAGATCTCGATCGTTGAGGTAGCTGGGTTGTAGGAGTCTAGTCTGTCTCACTTAAACAGACAATCGTCTTTGATTTAAAGATTCAAATAATAATATAAACTTGTTTGAAATAAATAGAGAACGGGCTGAAGTCCTAACTTATGGCGGGCAATCTTATTGATGTCCTTCTTCCAGGCCATCAACGGTGCAGGTCTGTACACACTGTCCTCATCACGACCTCTGGTTGTGGACACCACGGCTCCATCTACTGGCCAACTTCTATGACGGAGTACAGTCAGCTGCCTCACATGATGACAAAGACAAGGACTATATCACCAGTAAGTCTCAGAGATGGCAGCCTACTGGGAAGGCTTCGACGATCCTCATTCAAGTGTCGCCATTTACAAGGTCAAGGTCGGAACCTGCGCAGGATGTGACGACAAAATGAAAGAAGCCAAGACAGGGCTACATCAGTGTGAGGATTGTTCATTGCTTTTCGACTGTGCTTTTTAAAATAATGTCAAGAAAAATATATCGATACAATTAAATTTCAGATATCAGCCTTCAGCACATCCTGCTCTCCCCCTGGAGTGAAGTACTTCACCACAGTGACAGCCTGTAACACAGCAGGCCTCTGCAGCAGCTCCTCAACCTCAGACGGTGTGATCCTGGACAGCTCCCCACCAGTTCCTGGAACAGTGCAGGATGGTACAGGCGACGCTGACATACAGTTCCAGGCGACGAGGTGATAAGGAGCATTTGGTATTACAATAGAGTATCTAGTAGAAATGATTAAGTAGAACCAGTTCTATCTTGACGGAAATATTTTTAAATTACTTTGGAACTATGCAGTGTTTACAGAGAGTTGGTATGCTTTGCAGGACATTCATTGGTTGCAAGTGGCGAGGCTTTAGCGACCCTGAATCCGGATTAGATTACTATGAATGGCGTGTCGGAACAAAACCAGGAGCTGACGACATTCTCTCAGCCCGCACTGCAGCCTTGGGTGAGGTCATCTTCCACACCCTGCCACATGACCAACAGTTGCCCGTAGGACGGACATTGTACAACACTATCCGGGCATTCAACAAAGCAGGTATGTTGCAGACGGTTGACGACAACAGTCGAATTGTAGGTGTAGCAGGTAGACAGAATCGTGACAAACACTGCATCATGTTTCAGGGCTTTATTCAAAGGCTATGTCTAATGGGGTACTGGTGGATGACAGCGTTCCCATTGTGGTTACACCTCCGACAGTGAGAAGTTTAATGTCCCTTTGTTCCTAACACTACAGTCAGTCGGACAGCTCTGAGTCTACACTGGGAGTTCCAAGACGTTGAATCCGCCATAGAACGCCAGTACCTCTCCTTATCATCTCACCAGCTTGGAGAGATAGATAGTTCTAATCTTGAGGTAAAGGTTTGTCTTATATAGATATAACACAGTATAATTGACATTCAGTTAGAATTGGTCTCCAGCAACCCATATTTATTGCGGCGGTACTAATCGTATGCGACTAACGGGATCGGGTGGTCTCGCTGACTTGGTTGGCACATGTCATCGTTTCCCAATTCCGTAGATCGATGCTCATGCTGTTGATCACCGGATTGTCTGGTCGGGACTCGATTATTTACAGACCGCCGCCATATAGCTGGAATATTGCAGAGTGCGGCGTAAAACAAAACTCACTCACTCAAGCTGAAGTGTGACCACGAAATAGTGTCAGTACACAGAAATACTGAACGTTCATCTATTCATCCATGTATGTTGTATTCCAGGTTCCTGGTTTACTTCGAGAATACACTTTTGTGAACCTTGACTTGCATGATGGAAGTAAATACAAGGTGAAGGTTACCGCGTGCAATATGGCGGGTGTCTGTGTATCGGCACATACAAACAACATTTTGGTTGACAGCTCTAAACCAAATACAGGTATGATTTTGTTGTGCTCCAACGGAACAGATTGCGGAACGGTTATTTTACTCTTATTACAAATCCGATGACAATGATGATGATGAAATACTATTTAATTTGCAGGGTACGTTCGCCATAGAAACCGACCACGCAGTGAAGCTCGCACGACATCAGACTGGCTGGATGACTTGGAACAGGACCAGTCTGAACCTGGCGTGGCTTGGCTTCTCCGACCTACATTCAGGGGTGGACCATTACCTTGTAACAATAGGATCTCGTGAATTCGGAACAGATTACAATACGGTGAGATGTTTCTAGGAGACCAAAAAGATTCCATAACTCATATACAGAAATAAGAGTTGTTTTATACGTGACCGCCATATAGCTTAAGCATTGCGGGAGTGCAGCGTTAAACTAAACTCGCTCATTCTACGTGCAATTTTACACTATGTAAATGTGCAAGGAGGAAACACTGATCCAACTTGAACATACACAAACATTTATTTATTGCAGGGTACACTACCGGAGAAGGTATTCCATAGTGACTCGGGTGTGAACAAGGGTGATGAAGGAGTCCTGCAACGTTTCACAGTACACACTCGTACCCTGCCGTCATCAGGATCTGTGTTTGTAGCTATCTGGGGTGTGAATGGGGTAGGTTCTCTTGACACTGTCCTTAAACTTGTTTAACTGAAGATATCCTATACTCAAAGCATGATTGTATCCAATGCTACTTCTAGGTAGGCCTACAGGTGATGCCTACCACGCTGAACTGGTCCTGAAGGCAGACTCTACTCTGTGGCTGGTGAGGAGGTGCCAGGCCTACAACTGTGAGGGACACTGTGTCTGTGCTGTACAGGGCGGTACCTGTTCTGCCAGTAAAGCATGTGCACAGGACAAAACAGGTTTGTGCAGTAACGGGAAACTAAACAGAACAAAGATTAGGACCTAATATCACATTTCAGTCATTTTCGTAGCTATAGATCTCTTACGTGTCTTGCATTTATGGCTATACGTCCAGTACATAAACTCACAACAGGTTAACAGAGCAGGAAGGGTTTAGCTGCTAGAAACCCTCATTTCCGTTTTCTAACGAAAACTTCAAACCCTTTCACATCTAGGTAGAGTAGATAGAAACATCACAATCAAAGACGTGGTGGACCTCATGTCTCCGGATGGTTCTAATGACGTCGACGTCAGTCTGTTCAACACCGTCATGGCTGCCACTTGGACTGACTCGTCAGGGGATCACCTGTTTCACGGTGAGCAGTCTTTTCTATACACACTATACATACTTTGTAACATTTACATTAGTTCACAGATGCATCCTGGCACGTGCGTTATTTGTTATTTGTTGTCTGATACATTTGCCCTTTGGAAGATTGATATGAATACAGTATAAGTGGAGAAGAGAGTGATGAGCCAACGGGGTGTTTGACGCCATAGTCGACATAGGTTTTGGTTTGATGCAGGTCTACAAAGCATCTGCTGTTGTCTCATTACCTGCAGGTGTGAGAATGAATCATACTTCAGGTACAACTTCACACGACACAAACATGCTCATACTGAAGCTTTAATCAGTTGGTATCAATTCAATCGCTAATCGACATAGCACTTCAACAATCTCAATATAATGTAAACAGCTGATATACGTGTCATGATGATTTGCAGGCAAGTCTCTGACATCTGGATTGAACTATTACTTCTTTGTGAGAGCATGGTATAACAAAATCAACAGCATCTTCAAATCGGATGGCGTCCTTATCCAAACAGCACCACCCACAGTAACAGGTAGCCAAGAAGGGCCAAAAATGGGTGTATCTGCTATTATATTGTTCACATGTCTCTTTACAGAGCTGCCGTTGGTTTCCCAGTGTTGTAGAAGGTGAATATGTTTAGATGGAGTGACTTAGCGCTGCTGTATTACCACAGGTGAAAGAGCTTTTGCACACACTCCAACTGACACCAAAGATACAGACTTTCAGACACAGAACGAAACTCTGTTTGTCCAGTGGAGTGGAAAGTTCCTTCAGGGTCAGAGCGGCATCCTCAGATACAGGGTCTTTATCAGCACTGTGCAAGGAGGTATTTTGAATATTGAATTTGACGAATTCCGTCTAATTGCAATTCACTAATTCAACAGACAATTGTATAACTGTCGAATTTGGAGGACTAGTCCTAGTTTTATATAACTATATGATGCATGGTCACAGTATCCATGAATCAGGGGACCTGACCTTCACCAGCTATACTGCGACAGATCTGAGCGCTTTACGTCCAAACACCGTCTACTACTGCAGTGTCCTGGCTTACAACAAGGCTGGTCTGGTCATTGGGCCTATTCTGATGGAGTACAGGTGGACGTCATGCCTCCAGTGGCAGGCAGAATAATGGACGGACTTGGTTGGTAATATTGTAAATCTTTTCTCGTAATATGGTATTAACATAGGTATGATATATACAGTATACTAAACTTTTATGCATGTTTTCATAATGTTGAATATTGATGCAGGCATCCATGACTTGACTACCAGAGTTCAACATCCGAAGCATCCGCCTCCTGGTACGGCTTCGGACACAGACTCCACAATCATCAAGTATTTTGGTGTGTGGGGACAAGCAGCGACACATCAGATTGCAGTGTGTTGGACTGGTTGGATATAGGACTACACACATCTTCTAGGAGGTCGCTGTTGTCTCCAATCGTAAATGGTCAGTGAATATAGAACGCTACATTATGTTAGTGCCACTTTTATGTTAGATATAGGATAATACGTATATACCTATCACATGATCACATTATCTTGTGTTCAGGTACAAGAATATGGAGCAAGGTGTATGCTGTGGATGCTGTTGGTTACACCTCAGATGTTGTTGTTTCTGATGGAGTCGTTGTTGATGCATCTCCACCTGAACGTCAGGATGTAGCATATCTTGAGACAATCTGGTTAAGAACCCATCTTCGAGGTAGACGACATAATTGGTACTACCACGAAATGCAACCTCGTCATACCAACATCATGGGAAACTGACACAGCGTCCTGTATCAAGGTTCAGGCGCCGGATTCACCTTTAGCTAAAGATGGACATAAAGTTTGTGTCCGTAATTGGGAAGCATCCAACAAATGATCTCAGGTCTTGAGGTTGGGAGGCGAGTACAAGCTGACTCTGTATGCTGGATACCCAGAGACTGTTTCCAACACCCACAGACCAGTTGATGCAATAGTTACAATGGGAAGTGAAGTCTTCAGCTTTACCCCTGGACCCTACCCTCTGTAGAGGCACCTGCAGTGTCGGAGATCACTCAGTCGTCCTCTGGAACAAACACACATACAGGTTCACAGCTGTAGATACAAGTGTAGTGCTGGAAGATAACGTCATCGTCATTGATGATGGGTTTGTACTGGACTGATGTAAGTGTCCACACTTGTGGACTATGTTGTTGGTCCAGACAATGAGGACACTGAGGGCGCACCTGGTGGTCCACTCTGTGTTCCTGTCTCACTGGTCATCTCTACATGCTTCCTGGCACTTCGAGGACCTACAATCCCCTATTACACAGTACAAGTGGGCGATTGGTAACTAGATTTATTGTCATTACGTCAACTGACTTTGCTGAATTAGTAAATGCAACACTGTGTAGTATAGTGAGATGTCAAATGTTCGATATTATAGATCCAAGAATAATATGTTGAATATTGCGTATTTGTTTCAACGACAATCACTGGGGATGGGAGGAAAGCATAATCTCTGACATAGGACCAGATCTGAAATTGTGACAAAATAGATTCCCGGCTTTGGTTCACGTCGTGGGTATAATGTGTAAAATACATTTCCAGTGTCCTCCGCCGTGATATTGCTAGAATGTTGCTAAAATCAGCGTACCTCCACACACTCACTACCTCACACACTAATGTACACAGTTCTTTCCTAATCTTTCAGGAGCTCGTCAACACATCATTGTTTCCAGTGTACCGTTATCGCAATGATGATATATATACTCATTGAGAACGAATAAGGGAACATTACATGAGTATTGAAGTGTTACTTTATTCTTTTCCAGAATTTCACCCACAGCAACAACACAAACCATGTGAAGAAACCTGAAAAGAATAAAGGAACACTTGTACCTTCAGGTGGTCCCTATTCGTTTTCCTGAGTATATTAGTCCGATGTATAAGTTACTTTATCATATCATACTCTGTGCGTTCGTGTAATCAAAAGGTCCTTGTGTTTCAGGCACAACTCCAGGTGGTACACATGTCCAGGGCTACACGGACCTAGGTCGAGCTTTGCCACAGGAACACTGTCTAATGTGCAACTGCTCCATGGCGCCACTGTTTACATTACTGTCATAGCGACGAATGCTGCTGGGCTCTCTACTGTTACATACTCTAACGCCATCACAGTAGACATGACTGCACCACAGTTCGACCTCATCAGTGATGGTCTGGATGGTAAACTTGAAATTTATATATATATATGTCAGATGAATAAAAAACAACGTGCAGGTCTACAACTCTTTGATGGATTAATATAACATCAAATGCAATAATTGAAAGAGTTCTTCGTAACGTGGTAATTTAGCTGCTTCATTGATACAGATTGAGTGTTTACGTATGTTCCAGGACGAGATGAAGACTATCAGACATCAGGCGTGGTGAGTGTCTACTGGCAAGTCAGAGATGAAGAATCAGGTGTAGAACACTGCGACTGGGCTATTGGTACGTGGAATACTTCATTGCCAACAATATTAAACGCTAGCATTTTCTGTGTTGTTTAACATAAAGTCGCTGGAATGAAAGACCCATGGCAACAAGACGTGCACTTCGTGGTTACTTTCAAAGAGTAAACATCTTATGTCAGACACAAATTCAGGCAATCCTAAAATTAATCAATACAATATGAATGTTCAATATGAAATATATTTCAGGGAATTCCTGACATCTTGCAAGCCACAAATGATAAAATATGTGGTTGACATGTGTAATGAACCTATCAGGAATCCAAACTTAACCATACGGTATAATTAAATTTTTATGGATGAAGCGTGTCTTCACTACTATAGTAAATGGACATAAACTGTTTGAGATTTATATGAAATGTAGATGGAAACAGTTCCACGTGTAGCGTTTGGCGTCACAGCATTTAAAACATAGTCCTAATGTATTCATATATATACAAACATCTTAACCATTTCTTGTACGTAATACGCCATGTACTCAGTATCTTGTTCAATGACAAGGGAGGACACGAGGGAGCAGTGACATGAAACAGTTTGAGAGGGTCCCCCAGGTCAGTCCATTGTTCCAACATGACATCGCCTCTAAGATCCACTCTCGTCATCTGTGACAGTCTACACCACATACAGTCCGGTGCTTCAACAAGGCGGGGCTGGCGTCGGACATAACGTCGGATGGAGTTGAAGTGGTCCAGACAAGCGAACCAGACATCAGTTCCTGGCTTCACTGTCCTGAGAGAAAAGTCAGTCGGTGTACAGTGAGAGGGATATGTGTCACCAGAGTCACGAGAAAGTCCGACTCTGATGGACAAACCAACCGACATTTCAAAACAGTGGTAAACTGAATATCTTCAGAAAATCAGGAAAACACGGAACGTAAACCATCAATCATTGCATATGTATACGTTTGTAGTTGATAAATATCATAATTTTGAGGTAGTTGCTATGTAAACCAGTACTTCGAGTAGTTGCTATAGTAAACAGTACTGGAGTAGTTGCTATAGTAAACCAGTACTTGGAGCAGTTGCTATATGAAATAAACAGTACTTGGAGAAGTTGTTATAGTAAACCAGTACTACTTGAAGCACTCAGCTATAGTGTAAACCAGTACTTGGAGTAGTTGCTATAGTAAACCAGTGCACTTGGAGGAAGTTGCTATAGTAAAACAGTACTTGGAGTAGTTGTTATAGTAAACCAGTACTTGGAGTAGTTGTTATAGTAAACCAGTACTTGGAGAAGTTGCTATAGTAAACCAGTACTTGGAGTAGTTGTTATAGGCAAACCAGTACTTGAGTAGTTGCTATAGTAAACCAGTACTTGGAGTAATTGTGCTATAGTAAATCAGTAACTTGGAGTAGCTGCTATAGTAAAACCAGCACTTCCATCGGGAACACTAGCCATAGTAAAACAGTACTTGGAGTACTTTGCTATAGTAAAACAGTACTTGGAATAGTTGCTATAGTAAAACAGCGTACTTGGAGTAGTTGCTATAGTAAACCAGTACTTGGAGCACTAGCTATAGTAAACCAGTACTTGGAGTAGCTGCTATGAAGTAAAACAGTACTTGGAGTAGTTGTTATAGTAAAAACAGTACTTTGGAGTAGCCATGCTATAGTAAAACAGTACTTGTGCGTAGTTATTATAGTAAACCAGTACTTGGAGTAGTTGCTGCCGTAAAACCAGTAGCTTGGAGCCTGGCTATAGCAAACCAGTACTTGAAGTACTGAAGTATAGTAAACCAGTACTTGGAGTAGTTGCTTATAGTAAAACCAGTACTTTGAGCACTAGGCTATAGTAAACCAGTACTTGGAGTAGTTAGTTATAGTAAACCAGTACTTGGAGTAGTTGCTATCGTAAAACAGTACTTGGAGAAGATTTGTTATAGTAAACCAGTACTTGGAGAAGCTGCTATCGTAAACCAGTACTTGAGTTAGTTGCTATAGTAAACCAGTACTTTGGAGAACTAGCTATAGTAAACCAGTACTTGGAGTAGCTGCTATAGTAAAACAGCAATTTCTGAGTAGTTGTTATAGTAAAACAGTACTTGGAGTAGTTGCTATAGTAAAACAGCGGCTTCATGGTAGTTGTTATAGTAAACCAGTACTTGAAGTAGTTGCTATAGTAAACCAGTACTTGGAGCACTAGCTATAGTAAACCAGCGTACTTGGAAGCACTAGCCATAGTAAACCAGGTACTTGGAGTAGTTGTTATAGTAAACCAGTACTTGGAGCACTAGGGGCCATAGTAAACCAGTACTTCTGAGAAGTTAAGCTATATAGTAAACCAGCTACTTGGAGTAGTCTGCTATAGTAAAACCAGTACTTGGAGAACTAGCTATGTAGTAAACTTCAGCACTTGAGTAATTTGCTATTAATAGTAAAACAGTACTTGGAGTAGTTGCTATAGTAAAACAGTACTTGGAGAGAAGTTGCTATAGTAAACCAGTTACTTGGAGTAGTTGCTATAGTAAAAACAGTACTTTGAGTAGTTGCTATAGTAAAACCAGTACTTTGAGTAGCGTTGTTATAGTAAACCAGTAATTTGGAGAATTGAGGGCTATAGTAAACCAGCGTACTCTGGAGACTAGCTATAGTAAACCAGTACTTCTGAGAACTAGCTATAGTAAAACCAGTACTTGGAGTACTTCGCTATAGTAAAACAGCATTGGATAATCTAGCTATAGTAAAACCAGTACTGGAGAAGGCGCTATATAGCGTTAATTTCTGGAGTAGCTGGTGCTATAGTAAAACAGAAGCAGCTGGAGCACTAGCCATAGTAAACCAATTATTTGGAGTAGTTGCTGGTGTTTTCAGATCGGTATTGAGGGAGATACGCTGACACAGCAGAATGTCGTCCCTGTCCATCTGAAGTACACCTTGGCCCACATTAGTGGGTGTTACACTGAAGGATGGATCGACATATCATGCCCTCACTTATCCTATTGACGGGATGGGAACACACGGAGAGACAACTATGTTGTTGAACTTCACGGTGCATGGGCCTTCCTCCAGCGATAACAGGTGTGTGGTTTATGTGCTGTAAAACAGCTTAGTCGTGCCAAACAATGCCTGTCCATACTAGATATCTTACATTATATTGCTCAAAACCGTGATAAAATAAGTCACACTATCTAAAATTATGGATTATCACATTCCGTCCGTTTTCATAAACTATTCACAATTTTCACGTGTTTAACATCTTCCCCACAGCTTCTGGCCGTTTGTCTGTGGTCAAAACTGGCGGCGACTGACCGTCACCTGGCGGGATATGTTTGCTTCTCCCTGGGACGACCTGAAGTATGAAGTTCACGTTGGAACAGTTCTCGGGAGGCGCCGATATTGTAGACAAGCTGTTAACAGAGAACGATGAAATCACTCTGACTTTAAATTCGCAATATCGGGATTTGATGAGATTTATGTTACTCTAAACGCTATTGACACGTGTGGTCTGTCGTCCTGGTCCACACAAACAGTAAGCTTGAACTAAGTGCACTTCATTCGTGTTTCCTATATTATGGTAAAATTTAAAACCAGCATGGTGCACCGATTTTCATTCTCTTCAATTATGATATATTATACAATTATTCAATTTGAATAGTAATTCATAGAATAATACAAACTATACTTTTACGAACACCTTACTCATTTTTGTTGCAATGCAAATGCACACGCAACATGTCTCTCATGAGAAAGGTATTCGCCTTTTATGGATGCAGACCGAGGCAGGCATACTGACATGCAAACAGGGGACATGAAGCGTGAATGTTATACATATTTTGTCTATACTTACATGGCGTGCTTTTGTATTCTCTTATAACCTTGGTATTTACATTTTTATCCATCCTATTCACATATACGTTCAATATAAGTAGCGACCATAACTGAACGTAACCTAGAAAACAAACACACACAAACATCCTTGTACTTGTGCATGTCAAGGAAAGAAATATGATTGTATCGATTAGTATACTAAATAACAGGATTGCAGGAGGGAATACCCGAAGTAACTCCATTCTCCTGAAGTGATTGAACCAAGGATCCTCCTGAATATGGAAAAGTTATTAGAATATTCTCCTTCTTGACAGAACCCTACTTTCACACTCTTTCATTTCTCACTTGTGGAAGCTATCTGAAAAATAAACGCGAACTTTGTGTAGCTTCAGCTTTTGTGTTTTGTGAATTTCTTTTGATGCACGTGGCATGCGTTCTTTGTAGTTTCAAGCATGAAAAGCTTCATCGCAAGCGGGTCCTTACACTGCATAGTGCACCGCTGGTTCATGGGGTCCTAATCGTAAATATTAAAAGTCGCCGTTTTATAGAAAGGGACCTTTGAGTGTATACTTGGGTTTAAGGCCACGTTCAACAGTATAAAACACGGATATACGGGAGGAAAATATCTCACATGCACACCTCAAACGTGAAACCTCTTGTAGGGGTGATGCACATCTCAAACGTGAAACTTCGTGTAGGGTGATGCCATCTCAAACGTGAAACCTCGTGTAGGGTGATGCACATCTGAAACGAAATCTCGTGTAGGGTGATGCACATCTCAAACGTGAAATCGCGTATAGGGGGTGAAGCACATCTCAAACGTGAAACCTCGTGTTTGGGTGATGCACATCTCAAACGTGAAACCTCGTGTATGGGTGATGCATCTCAAGAACGTGAAACCTCGTGTAGGGCGTGATGCACATCTCAAACGTGAAACCCTCATTGTGAGTGATGCATATCTCAAACGTGAAACCTCGTGTTTGGGTGATGCACATCTCAAACGTGATGAAACCTCGTGTATGGGTGATGCACATCTCAAACGTGTCGAAACCTCGTGTAGGGGAATTGATGCACATCTCAAACGTGAAACCTCGTGTACGAGTGATGCACATCTCAAACGTGAAACCTCGTGTATGGGTGATGCACATCTCAAACGTGAAACCTCGTGTATGGGTGATGCACATCTCAAACGTGAAACCTCGTGTACGAGTGATGCACATCTCAAACGTGAAATAACGTATAGGGGTGATGCACATCTCAAACGTGAAAACGCGTATAGGGGTATGATGCTGTCAAATCAAGAAACACAATCAGACGGCGGCGGGGTGGCAGGTGGTTCATGCGTTCGCTTCAACACGCAGAAGACCCCAGCATGGGTACAATGTGTGAAGCCATTTCTGGTGTCTCCCGCAGTGATATTGCTGGAATATTGCTAAAACGGCGTAAAAGAACACCTCCCTCACACAATCTGAGCGAACAGGGATTCGAACGAGCGATCAAAGGTGTATCGCGTATCGAAACGACGCACCTCTCAATAGGGACTTGCTGCGTCTGGAGGGATCCACCAGATGTACCCCTTTACCATACAGAACTCAGAACAAAACAGTATTTGCCAGATTTGTTCTAGTTTTTGTCGTTAAAGCTCTACAGGATGTAACACACAAATATGTGTTAGAATTCAAAGGAAATATACATTTTGAAAGACAAGTATATTTAATTTCATACCGTTATAACATTTAAACGTACTGGAACAAGAATCCCTCAACTCGCCATTGGGAGATACACATGCAGTAACGTACACTTAGAAAATCCCTGTCTTAACCTTATAGTCCCTCAAGACTGTTGGCGGTCATAGCAGCAACTGACATACTTGGCTGCTGGTTGTAAGTTGCTCCGGATTAGTTGTCTATCATCATACAATTATGCACAAAGAACTTAATTAAGCTTGCTGCTGTATTTTTTGCAATGATAGGTTTTCAACACGTACATAAATCGTCTCGTTGTGACCACGATGGAAAATTCCGAGTTTTTCAGATCCGTATGATCCTTTGACTCATCAAAAACGACAAAATGATTGGAATCCATGTTGATTTTATGATGATAATTGCTCATTTAAAAACACACACTGATTTTCATACAAAACCATGTCTGTACAAGTATGGCCCTAGAATGTTTAATGTTTTACTGGTGAATGTAGAACATTCAAAATGTCATTGTGCGTGTCATACACGATTTAAGGTCAAGACCGAGTGTATCCTCCATGTGACTGTATGACACTCTCCTCCTCCCATACCCCCTGCCAGCCTCCTGATCATATGAAGGGACAGTCTACGCCATTCCTCGTGTAAAGCAGCTTCCAAATGGGCCAGGTTCTGTATAGGAGGATCCCTTTGCTGCACACGGCGAGCATTCACATCCCAGATATGCTCTAAAGGGTTAAGATCGGGGCTTATTCAATCGTGAGATATGTCAGGCGGTGCTTAAATATGTTCTTTGTGGATGTCATCATTGGTTTACACACCTCACTTGAACGCACTGTATTCATTATACTGCCTACTATTATGACATCATGTTCAAATTTTCATTAAGTCACATTTACCAGCTCGCCGTTTTACCAAAATGTTTTGAAAAGAGGCATTGTTGAACATTTGTAATGGAAACTGTGATCAAAATGTACCAGAACAAAATTCGATTCTTATGATAAAAAATGCATGCGTTCAAGCACTGGAACTTTGTTCCTTTTCCTTAGACAGGCTAGGGCATGTTAAGAGCCTGACCAGGAGGGTGTTATTAACCAGCTAGTGGCGGGACAAAGGGAGATAACACTTGAGTCCACAGCAGAACCGCTTCGATGACGCGTTTTGCTGTTGATCAGTGTATACAGGGGAGACTCTATGAGGGGGTGGTCACTCCTCGGAAAGCTCCTAAGCTATGCCTCGGCTCGTCACGTGACCAGTGTAGCCAATATGGCGGCAGCGTAGTTTTAAGATTGAGCCCGGTTTATTTTCAACAGCTGATTACATACGCTGAGTGTTGTGACAATTGAAACACTACATGTAGAAGATAAGTTACCTATTCTGTCACTTCAATTAAAGTCAAATAATTGTTATTAGTGTCAGTATAAGTACAGTAGCTTTGTAGTAAAGTTTCAAGTGGGCATGTTGTAGCTCACTGGCTTCAATTCTCAGTACACAGCGAAGAAAGACTAAATTACAACTGTATATCGCTAAAAACATCTTTCACATACACCTTCAATTTTATGAGGGGAATATACCATCAGGTGAAAGGTGTTTGCAAGTAATAGTGATAGTTTTATAACTTAAAAATTTGTTAGTGTGTATTTGAGGTGTGTGAAAAATATGACATATCGCCGATCTGCCATTGAAATACTACAGGGCGTTGTTTGAGTGTTTCTAGTTAGTGTTCAAAAACATCTTTCACATACACCTTCAATTTTTATGAGGGGAATATACCATCAGGTGAAAGGTGTTTGCAAGTAATAGTGATAGTTTTATAATTTAAAAAACATTGTTAGTGTGTATTTGAGGTGTGTGAAAATATGACATATCGCCATTGGTGCTTGTGATGCTTGAGTGTTATAGTTCTAAAACTTCTTTCTTTCTTGTTGATCTTAGTATTTGACAAAACTGGAAAGGTGTTTACAACGCTTTGTGATAGTTCTAAACTTTCTGTTCTTGAGGGGTCTGTGACAGTGTCAGTTAACATTCTGTCAATGCCCATGTCATTCCACACATGCAATAAGATATCTGAATTAGTTACTAATGTAAAAACATGTCTCAAAGTATTTTTTTTTTTTTTTTTAAAAGGACGGCTGATGTTAACATATGTGTGTTCTACCGATAGTTTTGCGTTCTTTAACATGTTTGGGGAGGGATGGCCGTGGTGTATCATTTATTCTTTGGGGTCTTCGTTTATCCACCACCTATTGTTCTAGGTGGACAAGTCACTGAAGCGGAATAATCCCCTCAAGACAATAGATGTCCCTGAAATTTTGTTCCCTGTGAAATAAGATCCCCCTTGAATGTAGTAGTAAAAAGTAAGTCTTTCTACATTTTTTTTATTTCAACAATACATACAATATCAAAATTAACAATACATTCAATATCTATGACAATCCTCAATAGCCTGTTAAATGGGATACTGCATCCCAATATGCATATACATCCATATGGCCAGCCAAGAATTGCTGTTTGATGTTACATAATCTGTTTGTTAAATTGACATATTTAACTTTCTTGCGAGGAGGTTTGGCACCTCCTCTTAATTGCATACATGATGCCTCTACGTAAGATTGTTCTTTTTTCAAGAATTCAATAATCTTGAAGATATTGGGATGGTTTTCTAAACAGGAAAGCTTCCTGTGCCAGCCCTCAACATGATTAGTAGTGCGGGGCCTTCGGTGGCGAAGTGGTTCCACATGGTCCTGCCATGGTCACCCTCCACCCAGTACGATGTCATATAGTCTGTAAACTGTTCCACCCCAGGAGGTGCATCTTCCAGGGCCTGCCACCACACATCACTCACACAGTCCACTGGTACCAGGGGTAAAGCAATCGCTCGTCTTACAAGACGACCTATGTCCGGGTTGTCCTTATATTCAGTTACCATTCCAAGCTTCTGAACTTTTCTCCAAACACTCTGGCTAAAGTGAAAGTAGCAACCCTTTAATATGGCATTTTGAAAAGTCATCTTGATGGCGTTTTGAGCAGCTGACTCAAAAATCAGTGAACACACTCACTGGATCCAATACAATGTTCTTAGAGGCCGCTACATTCTTCACATTTTCAAAGAAACGTTCATATGTCGACTGCTTTTATCTGGGAGCAGACCATACACCAAAGGGCACATCTTATTTTGCACAAATGCATGAATGGTGTAAAGCTGGGTGAACACACCAGGGCACTTGTCAAATGTTCCGTCACAGTAGTACACATCTGCTTCGAGAGAAGTCGCAGGTTCTCGTCAGTCGCGAAGGTCAGGATCTTGTCATGGTCGCCGTGAGAAAACAGCAGGAAGTTGTCATTGGCATGCGTCTTAGTATATGCATCGGGAAGATCTATTGCTGATCTAGTTGCTGGCAGATGGGGATGTCTTTGGCTCGGGAGCGGTATAGAGCAGGACGTACACTGTCAAAGATGGGCACTTCTGCAATGATGTCAGGATTCATCACTCTCAGACCTAGAACAGAGAAACACAATGTTAAATTCAAAGAAAACTGTTGTAGTATTTTAGTATTTAATAGTAATTAAAAAGCTGCCAAGCATTTATGTTAATATTTACCTGATAACTCCTCCTGATAAAGAGATGGAATTGGTTTGGAATCTTTTCGGACAAGGTCCTTAAGATTGGCCAAGAAAGAATCTACAGCGATTCTATTCTCCACAGATGCATGGTTATGCTGGTCTCTGTAGGACGAGAATATTATCTTTGGTGTTAACCGTGGCATGGCAGTTCTTCTGGGCGCAGTTCCAATGGACAGATGTTCCTCGTCTCTTTTAACTACAAACTTGTAATTTTGGAACACTAAGTACTGACCACCTCTACCATTAGGAATAAACTGACATTAACCTGTTGGTTAGCCATCGTGACTGACCTTAAAGAACCTCATGTACCATTTTATAATCGTGTAATAGTGAAAGTGTTCACTGAATTAAAAACACAAAATAGCATAATCGACACAATTTAATTAAAGTTCACGAACACTGTTCACTGTAACAGGGCAAATCAGCTAATTAGTGTCACCCACCAGGACCAAATTTCAGAGTGAGCAGTGTAATCACTAACCCGTGTCAACTAATCCCATCTAATCCCTTTGTCAAAACTAAAGGGTGGTGGATAAGTGAGAATGAACCATAAAAGTAGGTAATAAAGGGAGGTAATGAAGTAACACCGATATGCAAGACCTTTAGTGTTAAATGTGCATATGAACAATCCATCCCTACGGAATTACATGTAATCCGTGAGTACAACATGTACTAGACACTAGACAGTTTAATTCCACGCTATCTTTAGTAATATCCAGATATACCAGACACAGGAGCCACATATATAGACCTTGGTCACACAGCCTATGTTGGCAACTGTGGCGATACCAACAAAGCACAAAGTTCATTGCATTTTAACTTTGAGGTTAGGTAAGGATCACGATTCATATTGTGGACGAATTATACGTTGTAAGTTTACACTCCACCCTGAACTACTGTGTGTCCATTCAAAAGTCAGGCCAAGGCTGACTGGTAGCGATTTCCAGAGACGTTATTCATACTCTATTGCGCGGCTGTGGTTTTCTGAATGACGCATTCGAGCAAGCTTTATTGAGACGTGCACTAACTTTCCAGATTGTCCGTATACAGATTCGATCGCAAATCTGACTCGATTCTCTATGGAACACTTGGGCCGAATAGCTGCTGTGAATAGGTTTACACACGAAGTCGCGTATTTGCGATGTCCTTGGATGTGTGTCAGAGTTGGGAGGTTGTTTAACTCTTTATCAGCCAGCTCTCCCAATGCGATATAAAGTTGTTAGTTTACATATGTGTGCTATACCCTGCACAGAGTCGCATGAAACAACACATGAAATATGTCACATTAGGTGTTTTAATGTATACAATTACACAATGGATCATAATGTTAATTGTAAAGGTTATATCTAGTTTATTGTTCTTCGCTACAATTATAATTTGCGTGTTACACTTTGCACAGTCTGTGAATGATCGAGTTTGTACCAAACCGCCCAGTGGTTGACATTATGAACACCGCCGTCCCAATTCACCTAGCCGAACCAATCAATTCATATATTTGGCTTGTAACAAGCAGCAGTTATACAGAATAAAAGGAATCTCATGGGCTAATGGAATAAGTACGTTAGTTGCACACATATTTCCATGTATCATCAGATTAAAAACACACATAAATTCGTAATAATTTTTGCTTATGAAACAGTATAAGTTTGTAAACTGAATTCCTTATAATTGTTCAAGAATTATCACTTTCATGTAAATAGGTTAGAGTTAAAATAAAGCCCACGCTCCGTTATGATATACACATAAAGAATGTGCCATATGCGGAAATATACACTCTTTCACATGTTCATATCCATCGGCATACATCTTGACATATTTCACTGTTCCGTGTTCAAACTCACTGAAAATTATCTTCATGACATCATGTTAAAAACCTTATTTTAGACTTCCCAATATCGTTACCACACGAAACAACAAGGAACTCACTCAGTTAATCAGTATTTGGATAACACATTGTGCAACATATACACGCACTTACAAGTTATAACCGGCGTTAAGCTCCCTTCAAGGCGTGGGTTAGTCTCCCCTATCACCAAGAGGGTTAACGTCTGTAATGTAAATTCGCTGTACATGTGTAGTTTTCCCTGTCATCTTGAAAGGAACATAGAAACTTATCTGTTTCCATTATATAGTTCTTTTTGAATATCACTTCCTGGTTCCATATGTATGCCGGTTTGGGTGTGTGTGATCATTGTGGGGTTGCGACACTTACCTATTGACTATGAGCTTGTATATGTTGAAGGCAGAACAAGTTTTCCTCTCAGGTGGGATATGTGATCTTAATGGATTAGTGGACTGTCCAGACGAATTCAGGAATGCAGTACGTGATATGGTTAAGCCAGCTTTATAATAAGTGTTTAAAATGTCAACATGTGCTGTGAGATTACTTGTCTTCTTCATTACTCCAAACCACGTCATCTGGCCTCAACAAAAATGGGTAAGTAGATCAATATGATTGCATACAGTATTTAAACCCAGAATGTATCGTGATAGTTCCATTGCAGTGACTATCTTTTGTTATTGTACTGACTGACTGAGTTTGGTTTACGCCGCTTTTAGCAATATTCCAGCAACATCACGGCGGGGGACACCAGAAATGGGCTTCACATTGTACCCATGTGGGGATTCGAACCCGGGTCTTCGGCGTGACGATCCAACGCTTTAACCATTAGGCTACCCCACCGCCCCTTTGTCGTTATACGTTTGGAAATTTTTATATTGTTGGATGTAAGCTAAAGCATACCCTGCACAAAATAATCCTTATAAATATAGTTTGCGTTATTAGTATAATAAGGCGCGAGTGGCCAGGTGGCTACAAGGTTAAATCGCCGTTCTGTCATCAAATAGTCATGCCAACAAACTTTCGGCTGAAGTCCATACGGATACGGGGTTACTATTGACTTTACCATGAATAGTATGTATAATAGTAGTCACTATTAACTTCAATAGTTTAGGTCATATGGATAACAATGAATGCCGACATAGTGAGTGAGTTGGGTTTTACGCCGCCTTTAGCAATATTCAAACAATATCACGGCGGGGACACCATAAATGGGCTTCACACATTGTGCCCATGTGAAGGATTCGAACCAGGAATGCCGACATAGTAGCGTATACAGCCAACATCGTATAAGTGATATCAGATTGGTCTGGTAGACTGACTGGCTGACTGAGTTTGGTTTTACGCCGCTTTTGGCAATATTCCAGCAACATCACGGCGGGGACAATTCAGAAACGGGCTTTAACACATTGTACTTACATGTAGGGAATCGAACCTGGGTCTTCAGTGACGAGCCAACGCTTTAACCATTAGCCACCCCACCGCCCTGCTGGTCTGGTAGAGGTTTCCACAGCCAATAATGTGTTATTCAGGAATCCGACATAAACAAACTCGTCGCCAAAATCCAGTACAGATGCTTCAAGCACTTCGTAAAAATCTTAAGCTTGTCTGCGGGACCGCAAGTGTAACCTGTTTGTGTGACGCCACTGAAATTCATAAAAGTAACGGGAATACATGAATGTGGCATGTCACTTTAATGTGTGAGGAAATCACTGTGATGGCAAGTGCCGTACAGATCCTGAACAACTGGCAGCACTTCAGTGTATGTGTACACGTATGCCCCTGTTACTGACAAATGCTGTCTAAAAACCCAGCAGACATAAAAAGACTGTTGACGACAAACATTCATTCATTTCAATCATGTTATATATTTTTTTAATGAAATGACATCCTTTTTCTATTTTCCAACTCAGGGTGAACGTCATAGAGGAGACTGTCACCAAACTGATAAAAATAGAAGAAGCAGGTAGCAGATATGTGTAAGTATTTCAGGTATCACGATTTGACCATGCATGCACACAACATATTCGTCATATCGTCAAAGTGTCCTTGCTGAAGCAAGTCAGTTCTATGCATAGCGGATATAGAGATAATCGACTCGATCTGAAAGGGACAAGGTTGTATTTCTTCATGATACTACTCCTGCTACCATGTACCATCAATGATACAAGGACACACCTCTTGCTGGAATGTTTCACCCACATTATATTACATCAGTAGCATGTGTACATCAAGATACTCAAATTTCAGATTAATTGAATCTCAGGAATATAATTCGGATATATTTATATATTTCAGGGTATCAAAACTCCCATGTCTTGTGGGTGGTATTCCCAGGAGATCGATACATGACATATGCTTGTTTTGAACAATGTTTTAACATGAAGAAGAGTATTGATGTAATTCACACAGTGACTATGCTTTTGATATTTTCATAACACGTAACTCGTAATAAACGAAACCGACCAATGTGACAATGCGTGTACATACAATCATGGCAGTGTCTAACTCATTCATGGCGGTCGGACATGCATGTATCTACTTTCAGAATTATTTATGAACGACGCCTCAGATGTATGGACGGCTACAGATCGACGGATGATTTCGGATGCGAACATGGTAAGTTCTACAACGTACTGTGTGTCATGTACAACGTAAGACAGTTAGATGTTGTTATTCTGCCGTGTTTTTCATTGTGTGTAACGAGTAGGGGGCTTGGTGTAGTGCTATATCTAGACTTTTGTTATATTTAGACAAAGTTCTGGAATCTACCACAAAGCCTCCTCTGAGGCAGGAACAACAATTGGTGGGTTTTTGTAGGTATATAGGGGAACTAACTCTTACCTCTCAACTCACATTAAGTTTCAAGTTACCAGAAGACTAGCATTGTACCTGGTAATCATTATACCCACGGATACTTGCAAGGTGGATTACTGATGCTAAGAGGTGAAAATACCATCACTGCCTTTCTCGCTATAATCACTGCCTTTGTGATTATATTGCCTTTGGATGTGTAATGCCACTCTATGTTTGTACTGCCATTGTGGTACGTTTGCATTAATAAGTGAACTTAGTTAATGTTAGAACAGAATTGTTCATTATAGCATATGCTTTTGTTGTTTGTTGGTTACAACCCAAGGTCTCTTGCGGACTATTTTCTGGTAAACTTTTACGTTTCACCTTTGGAATCAGATAAGGGAACCAACTTTATGGATGAACAACTTCTTTATTCGTTTGTTTGTTCATCCATAAAATTTTGTGCCTTATCTGATTCACCAACTTCTAAACATGCCAATCAAAGAAGTTACCTTTGGAATCAACACATAACAATGTACGAGGTTCGTCAGCTACATTGTGTTTCCAGAGTACAACTGTGTTCTGGTACAATGTGTCAGGTTCTCTGAGAATAAAGGTATAAAGCGATCAAGGTACAATGTGTGTCAGTGTACAACGGGCGTCAGTGCACAACGAGGGTCAGTGTACAACGTGTATCAGGTATAACATGTGTTAGGATACAATGTGTATCAGAGCACAACGTGTGCTAGTGTACAACGTGTATCAGGTACAACGTGTGTCAGTGTACAACATGCATCAGGTACAACGTGTGTCAGTGTACAACGTGTGTCAGTGTACAACGTGTATCAGCTACAACGTGTGTCAGTGTACAACGTATATCAGGTACAACGTCCGTCAGTGTACAATGTGTGTCAGTGTACAACGTGCGCCAGTGTACAACGTGTATCAGCTACAACCTGTGTCAGTGTACAACATGTATCAGGTACAACGTGTGTCAGTGTACAACGTGTGTCAGGATACAATGTGTGTCAGTGTAGAACGTGTGTCAGTGTACAAAATGCGCTAGTGTACAACGTGCGTCAGTGTACAACGTGTGTCAGTGTACAAAATGCGCTAGTGTACAACGTGCGTCAGTGTACAACGTGTGTCAGTGTGCAACGGGCGTCAGTGCACAACGTGTATCAGGTACAACGTGTTTCAGTGTACAACGTGTGTCAGTGCACAACGTGTGTCAGTGTACAACGTCTGTCAGTGCACAACGTGTGTCAGTGTACAAAGTGTATCAGGTACAACGTGTGTCAGGATACAATTTGTGTCAGTGTAGAACGTGCGCCAGTGTACAACGTGCGTCAGTGTACAACGTGTGTCAGTGTACAACGTGTGTCAGTGTACAACATGCGTCCTTGTACAACGTGTGTCAGTGTACAACGTGTATGAGGAACAATGTGCGTCAGGCTACAACTTAGGTAACTACTTTTCGAATCTAGATTTTATAACTGTCAAGGACCTGATATTACTCTTGTGTCTTTTAGCTGTTTGCAACGGCAAAATCAATCCTGAAGCTTGCAAGGAGGAGCATCCCCTTTCTGACGTTACATACTCAACTGGCGGATTTTGTGAATCTCCGGAAAAAGATGTGTGGACTGCAATAATGGATCATATTCTGACAGAGGGCGATGTATAAGTAATCACATTCAATCTAATCCAGCCTTGTCGCGAAAATAGTGCTACTACTGGCAACTGTTATATTTTCCACCTATTAATTCGCTGCCACTGAAAACTCAATAGCATTATATTTTATAAGTAGTTCCATTTGCATCAACTTTTGTACAGGTAACAAATTAACGTGTTACACCTTCTACAATAATCTGCATAATCCTTATTGTTATATAGTTTTCAAATTTAAATACTTTTATGTAGAGTTTATGTTTGACACCTCTGTCATCAATATTCCGGTTTTATGAAGGTGGTCTGGACCAGATAATCCAGCCACGAGCATCATGGAGCATCAATCCGCGTAGCAGGGATAGGATGACATGCATCCAGCAACCGAAGGAGCCTAATCTTACCCACTCCCCTGGGTCAGTTTCTAACCACCCAACTCCCCTGTGGTCGCCTCTAACCAATCTAACTCCTGGGTCGCCTCTAACCACCCAATCCCCTGGGTCGCCTCTAACCACCCAATCCCTGGTCGCCTCTCTAACCACCCAATCCCTTTGGTCGCCTCTAACCACCCAACTCTGGGTCGCCTCTAACCACCCACCCCTTTGGTCAGCCTCTAACCACCCAATCCCTTTGGTCGCCTCTAACCACCCAATCCCCTTGGTCGCCTCTAACCACCAAATCCCCTGGGTCGCCTCCTAACCACCCAATCCCCTGGGTCGCCTCCTAACCACCCAATCCCCTTTGGTCGCCTCTCTAACCAATCTAATCCCCTTGGTCGCCTCTTAACCACCCAATCGCCAGTCGCCTCCTAACCACCCAGTCCCTTGGTCGCCTCTAACCACCCAACCCCTTGGTCGCCTATAACCACCCAATCCCCTAGGTCGCCTCTAACCACCCAATCGCTTTGGTCGCCTCTAACCACCAGCATGGTT